>NC_063054.1:26149855-26449855 GCF_018812025.1 Megalobrama amblycephala
AATAGAATAGAGTAGAAGATGTATTGCTTTGTGTGCTTTGTTGATGGAAAAAAGAATGAGAAGAGGACAGGGCGTTCTGGGTTCCGCTCCAGTGGCCCTCCAGAACTCTAAAGGCCGCCCTACAGCTCTGTTACTACCACAGTGATGTCATCATGGCAGCTGGTGCTACATGTTCTCTTTGTCTCCGGACTTCCTGCTGCGAGACAGCAAGCCCTCCTCTCCTCTGCTCTCATCTCATTAACTTTCTTCCTTCCTTCTCCTCCTCTCTTTTTTGTCAATTATTGACCGTGTGTCAATTATTGGCTTTTTTGGAAATAACAAATCTAATCTTGCATTTTGAGAAATGAGAGGGTCAAACAAGAGGCTTGAGAGTGTAGTCAGTGGGCGATGATGTCACTTGACCTTACTCTCACGGACTCTGGCCACACCACAGCTGGTGGAGGTTCAAGCGTGTGTCTGTGAGAAAAAAGTAAGAGTGTAGCAGACGTGTCGGTTTCTGCAAGATCAAGGCCTTTGTTGACGTGCGCTTCTGAAATTCTATCACTCGGTCTTTCCTTTATTCCTGTAACATGAGGCAGTTAAATATTAAAATTCTTTGGGCAAATGTAATTAATAGTTGCTCAAAAACCTGCGTCTTATTTAGTTTAAAAAGTAACAACAGAAATATTTATTTATATTATTACAATTTATAATTACTGTTTTCTATTTTGATAAAAATTAAAATGTAATTTATGACAGCCATTACTCCAGTCTTCAGTGTCACATGATCCTTCAGAAATCAGCGATTGGCTCTTTCATTTAGAAGGCGGGACTATTCTGCCATATTGCGCAGTGCACTTTCTCACATTCATAAGTAATATGACTGCATCGTCTTTGTATATCTTAAAGTCCCCCTGTAGTCAATAATCGTATCCCTCAAAACTCATCTTTGATCACCAAAATGACTATTGAAACGTTTTTTTTGCTGTCTTCATGCTTTAAAATAGCTTGAATGTAACTCTACACCCTTGCTTCATTTAGTATACACGGATCTATGAATATGCTCATTAGCCCCGCCTCCACTCACTCGCACGAGCTCAAAGATCCACTCGGTGGATCTTGAAAAATAGCGTGTATTTATGTCTTTCCGCGTTTGAAACAACATTCCTTCTCATGTTCATTCATGTTTATTTGCTGCTATAAATTAACTAGTAGATAGAGATGATCGGTTCACGAGCCGCTTGAGCTGAGGCACTACAGCAATCTGTCACGACCCATTAAAGAGCCACAAAACGTTTCTTATTGTTCGAATTTCTTAACAGATTACACAACTTGAAAGCTGGGACTTTGTTTAATATCATAAGTAACCTGCTCTGTCTTGTCTGTCGACGTGTTGTCAGTGTCCTCTTTGCTCCGCGATGTATTTTTCACTGCATGTGGCGTGACAGCGCCATGGCTTGTCGGAACTAAGGGGGGCGGGTCTTTGCGAAGGGTCATTTGAGGAGTCTTGATAAAATGTTGTGCAGTCTCAGCAAAACAAGCCAGATCATGGTAGTCTGGAGTGTTAAACCAAAGCAGATAAATAAACAATGCTTTTAACAAGTACAGTTCATTTTTATTTGTGTGAAACAGTGTGTTTTTTCCTTGTTTGTGTGTATGAGGCGGTCTGTCTTTTGGGAATCCGGCAATATCTGGTCTGTGTTATCTGTTGTCTGAGGTGACGTAGAAATTTGGCTTGAAGCTCCTGTTGTAGATTGTTGTTTGTTGGGGTCATCGAGGTTGCTAAGCTATCAAGGACATTAAAACTGTCATTATGAATATGGCATTTCCACTTAAATAAACTCACTTAAAAATAAATAGATAAAACTGCCATTCAGGTAAAAGGTTGTTACATGCTTTTTCTGTCATTGCGCAAACAAATACAAACAAACTACTAGTCACTGTGAGTTCTATGACAGCAAGTTGTTGCAATCAGTTTGTGCTATTGAATCATCTCCTGCTTAAGATTGTGGGTGGATACTGGGTTTAGGACCTTGCTTTTTGGCTTGGTTAGTTTAGAGGGAATGTTAACAGTCAAATATGAGCAATAAGCATGAGACTGTGAGTGTGTTAGTCAGACAATAGGGGTTAAGCCAAAAAAAGAGACAATTGATGTCCTTGTCCATCACAAGCTTTGTTTTTTCTTCACTTTCTTTCTGTCTCCGTGGTAATGTGGTATTTACTTACAGATAATTAGGCTTTCATGCATCTGTTGCTGACCATCATATATCAAGCACAACACAGGCCAACTGAGAGAGACTACAAGGCAGGAAGATGGGACATCAGGGAGACAGTGGAACAAAGAGAGGATCATAGAGAAAAAACATGGAGACAGAGAAGGGGGGTTATGAAAGGGAGCAAGGCATAAGCATAAGTATTTTTTTCTGGGCCAGTAGTTCAGATTTGCACTTGCCCTGCCTATATTTTCAATGACAAAAATTATGATGTTGATGATAATGATAATTCATTTATTATTTTATAATTGTTATAAAATAATCTTATTTATTTACATAAAATTAATTTGATAATAATCAAAAAATATGCATTACTTATACATGATTATGTAATACATGAAACATTTTTTTTTGTTTGTTTTACAAAAATAAGTTTTTCGTTATTTGTATAGCGCTTTTCACAATCCATGTTGTTTAAAAAAAATTATATTGTGACTGTGATAAAATACTGTGAGATAAGATTCAGATTTTACCGCCCACCCGTACGCACACTCTTTATCCTTGTAAATCATTCTTGCATTTTTCATGAAAACTCATTTATATCAGCCATCTAGGTAAGGTTACCTTTGTGGCATATTTAAATCAGCAGAATTTGCAACAAACTTGGTTCAGTACATCACATAAAACCAAATGTTTAAGTTTACATAAAAATACATGATGCAGCAAATGTACCGACAAGGCAAGTGACTCGCACTAGCTCTGGACCATGCTCATTAGCCCCGCCTCCACTCACTCGCACCAGCTCAGAGATCCACTCGGTCAACTTACTGAGATAAACCCTGCACAATGGTATCGCTTTTTACAACGTCAGACACATAACGGTAATTAATGTGATCAGCCTTTTGCTTGACTACATTATCAAACAGCCAATAATGTGTTGCTAATGTTACACAAACCATGTTCCCCTTCCCTGCTTTCTAAAAATCAGTATCCTTAGAAATGCGTTGAATAACTCAGAACATAAGTAGAGAAAGTTCATCATAACATCGTTATATACGTCATACACCCGCTGGACCATCAGATCATCCTTATTGTTGATCCTTGGGTAGGTTGTACCCACTGTATTTGAGAGGCTTTCACAGCTCTTTATGTTACACAGTTTGTAAAGAAGTATGTGGGAAAGGCAGTGAAGGAGGGAGAGAAGAGCAGGATAAAGTTAAGCCCTTGTTTGGCTTCTTAAAACAACATATTATTGCATTATGTTAATGGAAGTCCAGTGATTTTTCTGAATTAGTTTTGAAAGGTCATCTGTCAGCTGATGATCTTTAAAGGAATGTCCATGGTGGAATGTCAGAAAAGGACCAGAATTGATGCAGTGTGGATTTGTGCTGACATGCATACAGTTTATCTGCTGGTAATGTGATCAGTGTTTGTTTTCTACAAGGGCAAAACCCACCACAGCCGGAGCTACTGTATGTAAACACACACACGCATACACACGCATACACATAAAATACTGTAGAAAAGTTCAAAGACCCAGTAATTTGCAGTTTGTGTTTTTTAGTCCATGTCTATTAGCTTTGAGACACTCTTTATGCTAGTGTACTTTATAAAGTATTTATGGCCATATGGCAAAAAAAAAAATGTTTATAAGTTTATATTATTATATTAAATTCAAGTAAATTAAATCACATTTAAATATATTTAAAAAATATGCAACAAATAGCCACATTTTTATAAATATATTTTTTAGTTACTTATATTTCCTCATATATTGTTTGCCCATTTTTTTAAATGTTTTTTTTTTTTTTTTTCAAACTAAATAAATCTATATAGTCTGAAATGTATTTTATAAATATATTTAATACAAATGTATTTTAAGATGGGAAATGTATTTTCTTGTCCCTTGTTCAAACCAAATATTTTTCAAATTTTAAAGATATGTTTACTTAAGCTGTTCTGTTTACAACATATATTTAGGATGTATTGAAAAACATATATTTGCCAGAAAAAAAAAAGAAGTTTTTATGCCATATGTGTACAGTACATAGCTGTTTATGTTGTTGGCATCAAGATAAAATGTTAACATTACAAAACATTACAACACAGGATGACTGAACAATACTATCAATATTATACATTGACTAATGCCTTCTGCATGTCACATTCCAACTATTGTTGCACTGACAGAACAAGAACAAGATATTACAACTGATAAAGCAGCTGGAGAAAACACACCTCAAGTGTGCAGGACCTCTATAGGGGTGAAAGGGTGAGAGGTGAAAATGTAAAAAAAAAGTGGCAAACTGAAACATACATTCTGCCTTGCCTTAAAATAATTATTTGTTCTCTCTCTCTTTCTCTCTCTCTTCACACCACAGACCTCATAATTTTTTTTTCGTCTTGTACAAAACATGTTTTTCAGTAGGAAACTTTTATAGACACAGTGCATCCATTCATACTCTCACAACCATGTTTGTGTGTGCACATTTGTAAGTATTGCTTAATAAAAATAAGATGTTCTTTGTGCCTTGTGCCTTGTTGTGTCCACTAATAAATGTTGTTATCTAGAGAAGTTTCAGGTAAATAATACTATATAGTGTTGTTGCCCTATTACAGAAAAAGAGTACTGGAAAAGCCCCACTTTCCAGACTAATCCAAGCTTTCACACTCTTTAAGGATTTAGCTTATCAACAGGAAATTAAGTTGTTTTTTCCCCCTCTTTCTTTCCCAACCTTTCTTCAGTCGTCCTCTTTAGTCAACCTTTCACCTAGTTTTCTTTTTTTAAGTTTTCTTCCTCTCGGTGGAATTGCTGCTGCATGTTTTTGGTCAGATTTAGTATGCTCGATTTAGTAGTTTGGCTTTAATTTGAAGTACCCGTGAGACTTTGGGATGCTAGCTGCTGGGCAAGTCATGTAGTTGCAGGTGTTTGCTGTCATAGGCTTAAAGCATTTTTGCTTTATTTCTTAAAGGGATAGTTCACCCAAAAATGAAAATTCTGTCATCATTTACTCACCCTCAAGTTGTTCCAAACCTGTGTAAATTTCTTTGTTCTGCTGAACACAAAGGAAGATATTTGGAAGAACATTTGTAACCAAGCAGATCTCGCCCCCCCCCCCCATTGACTACCATAGTATTTTTTTTCCCCTACTATGGTAGTCAACTGGAGGCGAGATCTGCTTGGTCACAAATATTCTTCCAAATAACTTGTTTTGTGTTCAGCAGAACAAAGAAATTTACACAGGTTTGGAACAACTTGAGGGTGAATAAATGATGACAGAATTTTCATTTTTGGGTGAACTATCCCTTTAAAGCATTATGCTAGTGGATCATTAAATAGGCATGTTTGTTTGTGTGTGGGTGTTTGTGTGTGTGTGTTCAATGACCATGGTTATTGCTCATTGTGAAAAGAGGTTGTGGCCCTTGTAAAGGGGGGTTTGCATTGTCTGATTATTTCCTCTGAGAATCCCATAGGACAGTCTTGTCTCCCCCCTAGACAGAATGGGACCGAGGACAGTCTGGTTGCTAGAGCTCACAAAGGTTACGAAAAGAGCAATGAATGTTTCACCCTATCATTTCTATTCCTCTTGCTGTGCAGGAGACGTTTGAGAAGATAACAAAAGATTTGGAAATCCAAACACAGCCCTTTATGATGGGCATATTTATTGACTTGCTTGTTTTCTTGTCTTTTATCTGCAAATCTTGTCTGTTGTTTTTGAGGTCTGAGCAGGAAAGCTATTGTACAAATCCTATAGTGTTTGCTCTTTTTTCTTGCTCTGTTTTTTTTTTTATGCGATAAAATTGTTTAACTGTCAGAAACGATAAATTGCAGATACATACAAATTCGCTATAATAAGCATATTTACACTACCATTCAAAAGCTGTGCCGATTTTGAAAGAAATAAATAGTTTTCTGAACAAAAGTGACATTTATAATGTTCTATATCAAATAAATGCTGTTCATTTGAACATTCTATTAATCAAAAAATCCTGAAAAAGTATCATGGTTTCCACAAAAAAAATATTAAGCCACTCAAATATTTTCAACTGTGATAGTGAGAAATGTTTCTTGAGCACCAACTCAGCATATTAGAATGATTTCTGAAGGATCATGTGACACTGAAAACGGGAAAAGTATAGTGGCAGAAGAGAAAGGGAAATTGTCTTGAGATTTAGTTTATTTTGGTATCCACATCTTCCACAGGATCTGTTCTCTTTGACAATTGTGGTTCTTTTTTTAATCTGCTTGGACCCTGATGATTGACGCTTGTGGCTATAATAATTTGACTTTTTTTCAACTTTATAATTTTCCACACTAAAATTCATGACCCAGATTATAATGGGTGTGTATTCTCCACTGCTGCTACTTGTTTTCTTCCTTGTTGGAAGGTTGTTACAGATTGATTTGCTTTATCACAGATTCTATCTTTTGTAGAGGTGCTGTGTTTGTATATAGTTTAATTTGGCCGTTGCTTGACAAGTCTAGTCTTTCCTGCTGCTGACCATATGGCTCCTCTAAATGGGCTCCCTAACAGACGGCCATGTATATGAGGCCAGTGTATTCACGAAGGAGAGTTGGACATCATTTGTTCTCATTAAATCCATTGCGAAAGCATGTCCAGAACCAAATTTAACACTTCTCTGGCATTCAGAGTTTTTGGCTCATGTGTAGCCTATACATTTCACTCTTCGTCCTGTTTAGTATAACCAACATACCAGTTCAGTGCAGTTACTGTTAATTTGAATAGTAATTTGACATGTTGTTCAGTTTATGAGTCTGTCAATGATCTATCATGCATAATCCACCCCCCCCTCCCCGTCTGTGTCAGTTTTGCAACATGTTATTCAGTCAGCGAGCTACTAGTGTGTAGAACCTGTTTCTCCTCTTCTGTCGGATGGAAGGATGAAAAAAAAATGATTCGTGAGGGGGTGGTGTGGGTGTTTAGGGGGAATTTTTGGCACACTTCCTCATTTTGTCTTCATAAATAACAGTTTTCCTTACCTTCTTCTCTCTTTTGCAAGTTATAGCAGTGGAACAACAGTGATTCTGCTCTACTTAAAAAGAGAAGAAGTGGTTTCGAAACCTTTGACTGTAGAATATGTGAGTGTGTCTGGGCATAAAATAGTCTTACACAATCATTCTATCAAAACTGACTTCAGTCAATATGTTTTTATTAGTTCTGTTCTTTCTTTGGTTATGAAAGGGTCAGGAATTTTTTATTAGTTAGACTGGGTTATCTAGATTTTAAAAAAAATTTTATTTATGTATTATTATTTTAATTTATTTTCATTTATGGCAGATAACTGATAAATGGCAGATTTAATACTCTTTTGTCTAAATAAATAAAAATTAAAAATAAATAAAATCGGTCATTTTAAATGCTAAAAATGAATTTGGGTACCACAATATTATAATGTGCAGAATGAAAAATTAATATTCACTTTGAGATTTGCTAACGATACCTTGCTTGGTTCCATTATTAATTAACTTGTCAGTGAACAATATTGTACAAGTGAGCATGTTTGGGTGTGTCTCTAGAACATACAGAATTTATAAGATAATTAAAAACAAAAACAAATAATAAGCAAAGACTGTGAACCTGCTCACCCTCAATTGTTTAAATATATAGGTGACTCTGACTTATAGTATAACTGCTAGTATGCATGTTTGGGCACGTGCACAATATCTATGCAAATGTGCTGAAACTGTACACTGTATGTTCTGAGAATCTCACAGTGTTCTTGTGTCATTTGCACTATAATCGTGCCATGATATACGGAATCATGCAAGGAAGAGAGAGAAACTGTGTTTATTTGTGTGTTATCCTGTAAAGCTTTCCACTTGAGTGCATTAAACAGAGCCTAATTACATTACTTTTCAAGAAAGAGAGAAAGGGCCGTGTGCAGAGGTTTTTAGTGCTTATAAATTATTTCCTTCTTTCAAGGATGGAAATTTCTACTGCTGGGGAGGGGAAATCTAGGAGTATGTAGTCTCTGCTGGCCTGTACAGGCCTTTCATAAACAATGAAATATTAAGTGGTTTTATTCTGACTGTGGCATGGCCCGACGCCCAGGCCTAGGCGGTTTTGTTTGGCCGTCCAGCTGTGCTCGGGCCTCGTCTGATATTGATGAAGAAAGAGGACATGGCGAGTAAAATTAGTTCACAGGAGCTTTTTAATATAAGCTTATGATGCTGCGATATTATTGGGCTGCAAATGCATTTCCTCTTCACCGCTGCACAGTTCTTAAGAATTTCAGATCTATATCAGTCTCAAACAATGGTTCTGTTTCAAAACTGACATACAGGCATCTGCCCTCTTAGGCAGTATTCTATATTAAATGGAACCAGTTCTTAACCTGTATGACTTACTTTCTTCTGAGGAAAACAAAAGATGATATTTTGAAAAATGTTGGAAAACAAACTGTTTCGGTGACCAATGAGTGCCATTGTATGGACCAAATAAACACACATTTTTCAAAATATCTTTTGTGTTCCACAGAAAAAAGTCATACAATTTTGGAACATTTGGAAAACAAGTTTGCTTTAATTAGTGGTGGCGCACGAGGAATGATGCAATACTCTAATATGCATGAACATACATAGCATAGCACATTCATGACGTGTTCTTGGGATTCTTGCTGGTAACATTTTTGTGTAATGGAAGGTCGGGCTATTTATGGAAAGTATTTACATTACAACAATCGTAAACTCATATAGCGGCAGCTGAGTTGATATTTATTAGATTAGAATATGTCTCCAGTTCATCTGCTGCCCTCAGTGAATTGAGCAACTGTGAAGACGTCATGTTTAGAGTCTTTCTCCTCAGGTATGATGTTGTATGATACAGATGCTGAATGATACAGATGCTAATTTTTTTGTTCTAAGACATGGTTATAAGGCGTGATAGTTTAAATGAACAGGCAGGCATTCAAAAGGTCACGTTATCTTTCCACAGCTGTGAACTGTGAATAAAAAGAAGGGTGATAAAAAGGATAAGTCTATGACTGTTAGATATTTATTTTTGTTTTGAGGAACAGTGTTCTGTGGTCTAAATGAGGAAGTGTTGTTTTGTTGAGACTGTCACACTGCTGCTTGACGCAAGCAGTATGCATGTCCAAGGTACAGTAATGACTTGGCATATAATGGACCGATTTTAATAAAGCATCATATTTACATGACAGTTCAGTCAAAGGCTCATGCAGGGTAACATTCAGTAATGACGGTAAACCACACACCTTTATCAGTCATGACCACTAAACCTTATGTATTGATCGTCACTGTTATAAAGCAAAGTCTGCTTGGGTTTCACATCAGATGATAAGGGACAGTCATTAATTCTGTGGCGCTGTGGTTTGTGCTATGCTAAAGATAGCTGATGAGGAGGTTCTTGCCTTTATTTATGTTAGATATATGTATTGAATTTTTGTGTGAGCGCTGTGCCCCATGTATTTTAACAGCTGTGAGCACTCCCTGTTAACATAACATCCACGGGAACTTTGGCTTCCTCACAAGCAAAGCGAGCAGCAGATATCTGCGGCTATACAGCAAAAGAGGGAGAGCGAGACATAGGAGAACAGAGAAAGAGATTTTTTTAAATGTTTTTCTGCATAACATTGGCTTAAAAAAATGTTCATACACTAAAATGTCTAATGCCTGGATTTACAGACAAGGCTTAAGCCTAGTCCCAGACTAAAATGCATGTTTGAGCTGTTTCAACTGAAAACAACTTGCACTGACAAATCTTAAAATATGCCAGTGCCATTGTTTTGTCTCAAGATGCACAACAGTAATGTTTTTTTCTAAGACAAGTTTATAAAAGCTGCTTAAATGTCCTAATTTAACTAAGCCCTGTCTGTGAAACTGGGCCTAAATGTAATTGTTTTAAACCTTATTATTATTATTATTATTTGACCTTGATACAAGCTAAAAATCATTACAATAGTGACTAAGAAGTAAAGTTAGTTCTGAGAAAAAGGCTTGCTTCATTTGTTTGCAGATACCAGTTAGTTTGATATTGGATGTATCTAATACAGTGTCTTTCAGACATTTTAGGCCTTTTAAGGCCTTTTAGGGACACTGTTGCTTGTGAGAGGGTGTTCACTGCTGTTGAAATTAGTTTGGGGTCAGTAAGATTTTTTTTTTTTTAATGTTTTGGCAGCATTTATTTGATCTGAAATAACTGAATGAACTGATGAAATGATGAAAATAATATATTTTAAAGTGTAATTTATTCTTGTGATAATTTAATCCAGATTTCAGTGACACATGATCCTTCAGAAATCCTAATATGCTGATTCAGTGCTCAAGAATCATTTCTTAGTATTATCAATGTTGTAAATAGTGGTGCTGAATAATAGTTTTGTGGAAACAATGATACATATTTTGGGTGATTCTTTGATAAACAGAAAGTGCAAGAGAAGCATTTATTTGAAATAGAAATCTTTTGTAACATTCTCTTTGTCTTTACTGTCACTTATGATGAATTTAATGCATCCTTGGTAGATAAAAGTATTAATTTTCTTACTGACCCAAACATTTAAATGGTAGTGTACATACAGGACATGTTCTTGCATTCAAAAACAGCTAGATAAAGTGGAATGCAACAGGTTGGTACTATTGTTAAGTTGTTCATGGTGTAAGGTACTAAAACTGAGAGGCACAATATAATGGCCAAAGATGTCATCTGATTGCTTTCCAACATCGACGGTAGAGAGAAAATAGCACAGGAATGCAGGAGCGCGTCCTGTGTGTACACCCCCCTTAAAAGTTGCTGTTGTCGTGACAACCAGTGCTTGTTGTTTTCTTTGCATGATTATAGCTCTATCATTTACTTTTTTTAATAATATTTCATTAGTATTATGTTGCCAAGGGGAAGGTAAAAATCCGAACTGCTGACCGGTAGAAACAATCTTTATTGTTGAGTCCTGAGTGTATGCATATGCGTGCTAACATGCTCTGTAGTTTGTGCTTTGGGAGTGCCATTTCCTCTGACTGTCTGGATGTGTATGTGTGTACATTTGTATCGGTGTTCCTAGTGGACCGCACCTCTTTCAGGAAGACAGATGCAAGACTGAGCTGCTCCAATCAGCCTGGTTCTCAGAACTCCCAAGCTGAATCCAAGCACTAGACTGAGAGAGAGGAACATGGGAAGTTGAGTGACATAGAGGATATAAGGATGAAAGCGTTAGAGGAAAGGTGGATCTAATAATGGAGGAAAACGCTGTTGAATGGTTATATGTTTAGTGTCATGAAAAGAGCTATTGAGTCTGTGCACAGTCTTCTGACAGTCATTGAACTCTCGCTGTAAAGCAAGTTCATTGACCTCCACCAGGCAAAAGACACTCACTCAGAAGACATAAACAAGGTTCAAAATGAATGCCGAAAATGGCAAGTTGATAAAATGGAACAGCAATATAATACTGTATGATCTGGTTTCACAGACAAGGCTTAGATTAAACCAGGATTAGGCCTTAGTTTAATTAGGAAATTTAAGTAGCTTTTATAAACATGCCTTAGAAAAAGCATGACTGGTGTGCATCTTGAGACAAAACAATGGCACTGACACATTTTAAGATATGTCAGTTCAAGTTGCTTTCAGTTAAAACAGCTCAAACATGCATTTTAGTCTGGGACTAGGCTTAAGCCTTGTCTGTGAAACCAGGGGTAAATGATTTATCTGTAAGAATGATAGTTCTTTTATTTGTGTAAACTCACAATAACAAGAAAACATTGTAAAATAAAGAAAACAAAAAGGATGTGCTTTTTGCTGTCTCAGTCTCTGTGAACCTGAGTCTAAAAAATAAATCAAACCTCATTGTATACTTGCCTCACAGACATGAGAAATATATCTATAGAAAGCTTGAAATGTCAAGCGAAATGTCAATCAATTGAAGTGGAAAACAAATATTCTCAGATTATGTAATCCGTATGAAACGTGGCGCGTCCACTACTGAAATGACGAGTCAGCATCATCGACGAAATTTCTGCAGCCAAAAACATAACAATACATTATTAAAATGTTTAGTCTCCTTGTTGTTGTTTCATGACACATTCATGTTCATTACTTTTGCCGGTGCACTGTGGCTTTATGCGGTGATTAGGCTATGTATTATATATAGGCAATTAAAGGCTCATTATTATGATTTATATGGCTTTATATATATATATATATATATATATATATATATATATATATATATATATATGTATACATTAACATACAAATTGTATTATCATGTAAATATAAATATTTATATATTTATTAATATTTTATTCACTCGCCATGGTATATTTTGGACCCTGCGCGCAAATATCCGACCCAGTGAGCCCATGCTATGCTAGTCTGTAATAGTTTGTTTGGCAAATTAGATTGACAGTGAATTATGGAAGGGTTAGCTCACCCAAAAATGAAAATTCTGTCATTAATTACTAACTCTCATGTCATTCCAAACCCGTAAGACCTTCGTTCATCTTCAGAACACAAATTGAGCTCTTTTTAATGAAATCTGAGAGTTTTTTGTCCCTCCATTGACAGTCTACGCAACTACCATTTTCAAGCCCCAGAAAGGTAGTAAAGACATCATTAAAGTAGTCCATGTGGCCCAAGTGGTTTAACCTCAATTTTATGAAGCAAAACAAGTGCTTTGTTTGCGAAAAAAAAAAAAAAAAAAACATAGTTTACCAATTTATCTACAAAATATTAATCTCCAACACGTGGGTCACATGGATTACTTTAATGATGTCTTTACTACATTTCTGGGGCTTGAAAATGGTGGTTGTGTAGGCTGTCAATGGAGGGACAGAAAGCTCTGTGTTCTGAAGATGATCAAATGGAAAAACATGAGAGTTATTAATTAATGACAGAGTTTTTATTTTTGGGTGATCTAACCCTTGAAAGCAACTGAGTTTAAGTCTATTCCTTAAGACATTTTCTTCATATACATATGAAGACATCCATTGCAAAAGCATCTAAAAGCCACCCTAGTCAAAAATGAGATAATGATACT
Source organism: Megalobrama amblycephala (assembly GCF_018812025.1). Taxonomy (NCBI): domain Eukaryota; kingdom Metazoa; phylum Chordata; class Actinopteri; order Cypriniformes; family Xenocyprididae; genus Megalobrama; species Megalobrama amblycephala. The sequence continues at coordinate 26,163,055 of NC_063054.1, forward strand.
GAGTGAATGCTCTCTGCACATAGAATCGAATTCTTTCACTTCAAACCCGCTAAAACCTTGCCTCAGCCCAATCAGAAGTACCGGTACTTAGGTAGAAACCTATACATAGGAGCCTGATAAAAATGCTAATTTTAAAGGTGCCCTAGAACCCCTTTTCAAAAGATGAAATATAAGACTAATGTGTCCCCTGAATGTGTCTGTGAAGTTTCAGCTCAAAATACCCCATAGATTTTTTTTAATAAATTTTTTTAACTGCATATTTTGAGCCATAATTACATATGCACCGATTCAGTGCGTGGCCCCTTTAAATCTCCTGCTCCCCCGCCCCCGAGCTCTCGACTGCCTTAAACAGCATAAACAAAGTTCATACAGCTAATATAACCCTCAAAATGGATCTTTACAAAGTGTTCGTCATTCATGCTGCATGCATGCATCGATTCCTGTGAGTATAGTATTTATTTGGATGTTTACATTTGATTCTAAATGACTTTGAGGCTGTGCTCCATGGCTAACGGGCTAAAGCTAACATTACACACTGTTGGAGAGATTTACAAAGAATGAAGTTGTGTTTATGAATTATCCAGACTGCAAGGGTTTAAAAATGAAAATAGCGACGACTCTTTTCTCCTTGAATACAGTAAGAAACGATGGTAACTTTAACAACATTTAACAGTACATTAGCAACATGCTAACGAAACATTTAGAAAGTCAATTCACAAATATCACTAAAAATATCATGATATCATGGATCATGTCAGTTATTATCGCTCCATCTGCCATTTTTCGCTATTGTTTTTGCTTGCTTACCTAGTCTGATGATTCAGCTGTGCTCAGATTCAGACGTTAATACTGACTTGTGTAATGCCTTGAACATGGGCTGGCATATGCAAATATTGGGGGCGTACATATTAATGATCCCGACTGTTACGTAACAATCGGTGTTATGTTGAGATTCACCTGTTTTTCGGAGGTCTTTTAAACAAATGAGATTTACACAAGAAGGAGGAAACAATGGTGTTTGAGACTCACTGTATGTCATTTCCATGTACTGAACTCTTGTTATTCATCTATGCCAAGGTAAATTCCATTTTCCATTCGATGGCACCTTTAAAGAAAACCGTCAGACAGACTTAGAGGCTTTTGCATCTGAAGTGTTCATACAGTATTGACTTATTGGTCACACATAGAATACTTGTATTGATCTATGAAACAAAGGGGACATGTTCAGGCAGGACATGACTGCTTCATTTGTACATGCATTTACATTGAAAAGATCATTACACCTGTAGCTAAATTAAACAATTAGAGTTGACTAATATGCTAAGTTAAATGATTACTGGGAAGAAAACAAACAGAGAAAAAGAAAGACCCCAGTCTACTGCAGAATTAGTGTTTATTTCCCTGTTCCTCTTTCCTGCTGTAATATTGACTCTAAAAAGATCTTTGTTTAATACAAACATAATAAGACTTTAATCATTGTCAGAGTGAATGAGACAAATTGCATAAACAATAAATGCTTAGTGTGGGTCATGGAAAGCACATCTTTCCCTTATTTTTATTAATATTTTTTTACATTGTGTTTATTGTCACACCATATGGTCTAAAGTTCAAGGCTGTAAAGACTTTAGTCGACTTGCAACACTTTTTCTGCAAACAAAGCAGCAGATACATTCGGCCATAAAAACATATCACTCCTAGACATTAAATAGACTGAGAAACAACTTCATTTTGAAGTTAGACTACTTTTTTTTCTTTCAGAGGCACTACGGTGGGGGAGTGAGGGTGAAAAAAACAGATTGGACCCTGAAACTGTTGTTCTGCTTTCTGATTGGCTGACTCCTGTTGCTAGGCTTGTCTTTTGTGTTTTTTTCAGTCTTTCTTCCCCCTGTTCTCTGATAGGTCAGGATGGAACTGGTTCAGACGAAGGCAGCGTCAGGCAACTTTTCTGCCACTTGTTGAACATCCGAAGGCTTGTGGTTTTAGTGTGGCTGCTCGTTCAGCACAAGAAAAACAACAGCACAGAGACACATTCACACAGAGAAGCACTTCTACAAACACACCCTGTTACTCAGAAAGCGTTCAAACATAATGAAAAAATTTTCAACAATAGAAAGTCATGAACAGAGAGTTATTGGAAGTTGGCTGTTTTTCCTCACAGCTCCAAGAAATCACCTTTTTAATCTAACATTCACACATATAGTCTTAAATGAACACGGATTAAGCCTGGACTTTCACACTTGAGGAAATAAAATGAATTTCCTTGATTGACATGTTTTACTGGTTCACAAAAAAAAAAAAAAAATGAATTTGATAGTTTGTGTATTCTTCTAAGAAGTAGATGTGATGCATTTGTCCAGACATGTTCCTTTTGTGTGATGCTTAAATGACTTCAATAATACAACCAAAAAATGACTTAAAGGGTTATTCACCCAAAAATTAAAATTCTGTAATTTATTACTCACCCTCATGTTATTCCACACCCGTAAGACCTTCGTTCATCTTCAGAACACAAATTAAGATAGTTTTCATAAAATCCAATGGCTCAGTGAGGCCTGCATTGCTAGCAAGACAATTAACACTTTCAGATGCCCATAAAGCTACTAAAAATATATTTAAAACAGTTTATGTGACTACAGTGGTTTAACCTCAATGTTATGAAGTGACGAGAATACTTTTTGTGCGCCAAAAAAACAAAATAACGACTTTATTCAACAATATCTAGTGAAGGGCGATTTCAAAACACTGCTTCATGAAGCTTCGAAAATTTACGAATCTTTCGTTTCGAATCAGTGGTTCGGAGCGTGTATCAAACTGCCAAAATCACGTGATTTCAGTAAACGAGGCTTCGTTATGTCATAAGTGTTTCGAAATTTCAATGGTTCACCAATGGGGGGCGCGACTTTGGCAGTTTGATACGCGCTCCGAACCACTGATTCGAAACAAAAGATTCGTAAAGCTTTGAAGAAGTGTTTTGAAATCGCCCATCGCTAGATATTGTTGTATTCTCGTCGCTTCATAACATTAAGGTTGAATCACTGTAGTCAAATGAACTACTTAAATATGTCTTTAGTGGTTTTCTGGGCATTGAAATTGTTAATTATCTTGCTGGCAATGGAGGCCTCACTGAGCCATTGGAATTTATGAAAAAAATTGTGTTCCAAAGATGAACGAAGGTCTTATGGGTGTGGAACGACATGAGGGTGAGTAATTAATGACAGAAGTTTCATTTTTGGGTGAACTAACCCTTTAAAATAACTCTAAAAGTAGGTTTAAGTAACTTAAATTAAGTTTCTGTCAGCCATTTTGAAAGATTTTTAGTTAGATAGATAGTTGTTGGTATTTGCATATGTCTGGAGTACTATACTAACCCCTTTTTGCAGTCTATTCAGCCACAGTAACATTAGTGCACTGGTCCAACTAAGCAGTCCAGCCCAGTGTTTTGATACGGTGTGGGTACAGTAAAGCCTGAAGTTTGTTCTCATATAAGAGTTATGGCTCTTTTTAATAAAGAGTGGAAAGGGTGCCCTGGGGGAGGTGGGCGCAAGGCAAACGCTGACCATTCTCTTCTGTAGGTTTGCTGAGCCATAGGGCTCAGTGGGCCTGGTTAACCACCCCCTATCACCAGAGAGAGTGCTGACTCCTGCTCTGGTCTGTTTACACCCCCCTCAGCTCCCGATGTAGGACGGTCCCTTCAGACACAATGAACATGCTGAATAGCTACTCTTCATCTCGTGAGCGATGCCAAATCCAAATGCTTTGCCAGTCTTCTGCTTGTGCACAGAACTTTAATTCATGTTCATTGGACTTTTTTATTACTCCACTATATATTATGCAAACATGCATTTCAGCATATAATAATACATTATGTATGCAAGTTGTGAATCATTTAATATGTTGGTAAGATTGCAATTGAAACTGAACATTGTGAACAAAATTATGAAGTGCACTGCATTGCATCATCTTGACCAACAACCTTTTTAGTTTAACCAATTGAAAACCAAGGCACCTGTAGAAGCTTTTTATTACTTTTTTTATTTTCCCTGAGAAAATAATCAATCCCTGAGCCAAAAGCGTCACTTTATCTATTAGGTGCCTTGACTTGTCCCCTGTGAGGGATATAAAGCTGAGGGCAGGAATTGATCTTGGCTTGTTTTTCACTGTAGTCCATGCCGTCATCCTCATTCAGGCTGCAGGGCTTGTTTACTGCAGTTCTCATTTGCTCAAGGAAAAACATCCCCTCCCACTTGCTTGGGCTACTTAAAACTCTCTTATACTGGGCAATTGGAACTGCTGTAACAATGTATTATAGACTAGACAAATCATGATTATGTAAATAGGTTTATTGGAAGACAAAGTCAAAAGTCTGTTAAGTATTAACCAATGTTAGAAAGTTTTTCCAGTCATGCACTTGAAAGCCAAAAAAACACTTCCTATCAAAAGTGCATTGAGATCTAATAGAAATGCATGTTGGATATCAACAATTTAGACAATTTGCATATTAATCAATATAAATAAAAAATAAACGGTTTCACCCAAAAGATGTCATCATTTACTTTAACTCATGTTGTTCCAAACCTGTACACTTTCTTCTGTTTAACACGAACGGAAATATTAGGCAGAATTTGAGGCACCGACAGACTCCCTTCAAGTTTCACGGTCACTATTCAACAACTTCATTACTTTTTCCCCACCAAACAAAGTAAAAGGCTATCGTTCTTCCTAAAACGTATTTTTTTCACAATAGAAACAGTCAAATCTGTTTTCGGCGATATGAGGGGGTATAAATGATGACAGAATTTTCTTTTTTGCGTGAACTACCGTTTTAAGTCCACTGTCGGCACAAGTCGCTTCTTTAACCCCGCCCATTTTGGCGTTGATTGGACAACGTAGGTTGTTTTCGCAACGCGATTGGCTCTTGGGCGCGTCAGTCATGTTTACAGCTTGTTATTTACCACAAGAGGGCTAGTAAAGAGTGGGTATTCTGCTCGGGAGCTTCAACAGCTGATATGGGCGAGTAGTGTAACCCAATGCCTCAAGAAACAACGGGAGCTAAAGCAAATACAAGATAGTCGCTCTAATTTTTTAATTAGAAGCAGAAAAGCGCAATATGAGGCACGCATCGGCATCTAATGAAACTATTGAAAATTCCTCTCTCACCATGACAGACTTGTTTAAAATTTGCACACAGTGCGAGCGGCTTAGTAAAAAGGTAAGAACGCGAATAAGAGCTTGACATCGAGTTTAACTAGTGACAGATGTATTTTTCCTTCGACTGTTTCGTTAGTGCACTTTTTTTCTTTGATTTTAAATAATGTCCGTTCATTCAGTCCGTCTGCTGCAGTGCAGTCAGTTCTTTGTACTTGGATCATGAACACCGCTAGCTTGTTTTTCTCAGCCTGTTGTCATCGGATCAATAGACATTCGTCTTTGATCAATGGCTAACAGGATGAAGTCAGTGTCACATTGTCTAAATGCTGTTGTCTCTCTCTTTTTTTTTTTCCAATCAACGCGCAAAAATAATATATGCAAGATTGCCATTGTGTAGAACTGCTGTATGCGTCTGCAAAGGGACGTATTGCATTGCTCGCGGTGTCAGGTTTATTAGCGCTTAATAATATATTTTAGACAATTGCTTGCATATTTCTGAGTCAGCTATTTTGGCATGTTTATGTCACTGGTGTATTGCTAACTCGGACAACCTTTTTGTTCCTAGGGAATCTAGGTTGTTTTGAATCATTCTCTTTGTGCCTTTGACCACTTCTATAGTATCAATAGGCAGATGAATGATGTTCAAGGTCTGACTGTTGTTATACTGATTGCATTGTGTTACGTATTATAAAGAATTTATTTACAGAGAAAATTCTAGAACCAGCGGTTGATATTTGAGCTGAGGAAGGATGTTGTTTTTAAGATCTTTGGGTCTGATGCCAGAATTTCTTTGATATAATCATAGTTTCATGCCAAGTGCTTCTCTCTGGTTTTGACATGTATGTCAATCATGTAATCATGTTATTGGTTTTGATCTTTTTTAGGACGTTGGAGTGCGAATCCCCAGACCGATGGGAAATGGACCAAGTAGATTCATACCAGAGAAAGAGGTAAGTGTTATCATCTACCCTGCTGGCTGTAAAGTTGGCATGAATCTCACTTTTTTCTTCTTTTTTTTAGCATTAACAACTTTAACATGACAGTCTAGTGAAGGTATTTTACCAGCGCTGAATTCCCCAGGTTCACCTCATCTTTATTCCCCTGTTGTCCCAGATACTTCAAGTCAGTAAATTGGATGAAAGAACACAGTCGATTTTTGAGGACGCCTTCGCAGTGCTCGGTCGCCTTGACAACATCTCCTTGGTGATGGGGTTCCATCCTCAGTATCTGGAGAGCTTTCTTAAGACACAGCATTACCTGCTTCAGATCGACGGTCCCTTGTCTCTGCACTGCAGACATTATATAGGGATAATGGTGAGATGGCAGAATATATTTTTGTATGCAATTCCAAAAACCACAGTTCCAGATTCTTCTAAAAGCATGTTTGTGTTCAACAGGCTGCCGCCCGGCACCAGTGCACATACCTGGTCAACCTGCACGTGAATGACTTCCTGCAGGTCGGAGGTGATCCCAAGTGGTTGAATGGTCTGGAAGAAGCCCCACAGAAGCTGCAGGCTCTCGGGGAGCTCAATAAGATCCTGGCCCACCGTCCCTGGCTGCTCACCAAAGAACACATTGAGGTATGACTTCAGCCTCACAGTCACACATGGACACTTGCCCACAGCTGTTATGCAACTGTAGAAGTTTTATAATGCTATGAACTATTAGGTCAGACCGGTTTCAGTAGGAAGTTAATTAGCTTTAATGGAGTTTTCATAATTTATGTGCCAATCACATGGCACAGTGTTTTTGTCACAAATCTATTAATTTATTTAAAAATACATATATACAGTGATTTAAATGCACCTATTCTATAATGAGCTTGTTAATTTATTATAATATGTTAATTTATTAAAAGAAAATAAGTTAATGTCTGAATATAGATTTATTTTGCTATTTTGGGGGTGCATAATGTCAAAAATGTCAGGTTGTCATTGTCAGCTGGCCTAATATCATAATTAAAAGAGTCAAATTCTTGGAAAGAAAGCCTTATTAAATAGTTTGATGTAATATTTTATTATTATTTTAACAAAATTGCTTACTGCTACATATTTTAATATTATCAATATTTTAATTCTCCCCCAAAATGTATGAATTATATATATATATGTATAATTACCTTAAAAATGTATTTAAAAAAAAAAAAAAAAAGTCTTTTTATAAAGCAGTAAATAAGACACTTGCATGTATTAAATGTGTAAGGAAAATCTGGTTACTTTTTACTTGGTTACACCGCATGATATGAGTCATTAAATTGAAACTTGAAAATTGAAAATGAAAAGTTTTTTGAAACCACCATGAATATCAAGAGTACATTTCTAGGAATCTAGCACAAACTAACAAGATTTTTCCTTTTCTTTGTCATAGACACTCTTATATCATTGACTTTTATAAATGTTGCCTTTTTTTTTTTTAATAACAGCGTCTACTGAAGGCTGAGGAGCACAGCTGGTCCCTGGCCGAGCTGATCCACGTTGTGGTGCTACTCACACACTATCACTCTCTGGCCTCCTTTACGTTTGGTTGCGGCATCACCCCTGACATCCAAACAGATGGAGGACATACATTCAGGCCGCCCTCGCTCAGCGGTTACTGCGTTTGTGACATTGCCAATGGCAACGGTGGCCTGGAGGAGATGTTTGGGAACCAGCAGGTGAGACTGATGGAAATGTATTCAAAGAAAATGATTGTGAGTCTGAAAAGGGATCTGTGAGGTTCAAATTCCTGACCATACAGTGTACATAAAGCATGTAATGACCTAGATTCCTGTATGTGTGTGTTTAAGGTGTCAGAGTCGTCTGGTGAGGTGGAAGTGCTGATGGAGAGGATGAAGCAGCTCCAAGAATGCCGTGACGAAGAGGAAGCCAGTCAGGAGGAAATGGCCACTCGTTTTGAGAGGGAAAAGACAGAGAGCATGCTGGTGGTCACTTCTGGTAAGTGGATTTACGATTATGATGTTAAAATGCAACGCAGAATGACTTGTATTAAATCACCATGTTCGGTCAACAGAGGACGAGGAGTGTGTACCATCCAGAGATGTTTCACGACACTTCGAAGACCCTAGTTACGGCTACAAAGACTTCTCCAGGAGAGGAGAACATGTACCCACCCTCAGAGTGCAGGTGAGATTAAAATGAAGTTGCCTTGCTTGTTAGAAAACAAAGGAAATTGGGAGGATTAAAATAACAGCGGTATGTTTTCTGCTCTCGACAGGACTACAGTTGGGAAGACCATGGCTTTTCCCTTGTGAATCGGCTGTATCCGGATTTTGGACAGCTTCTGGATGAAAAGTTCCAGATCGCATACAATTTGACATATAACACAATGGCGACACACCAGGGTGTGGACACTTCCATGCTCCGTAGAGCCATCTGGAACTACATCCACTGCATGTTCGGGATTCGGTCAGTCTCAAATTAGTTTGTTTGTCATTCTATTTATGTAATGTTAATATTTAATTTTTCCTGTCCAGTTGCTGAGGTATCTTTCTCTCTCTGTCTGTTACATGGCAGGTACGATGATTATGACTACGGAGAAATTAACCAACTGTTAGACCGCAGTTTTAAAGTCTATATCAAAACTATGGTGTGCAGTCCAGAGAAGATCACCAAGAGGATGTACGAGAGCTTCTGGAGGCAGTTTCGGCACTCTGAGAAAGTACGAATCACTTCAATAACACAAAAATGAACAGATGTATTCAAATTCTGTCATCATTTACTCAACCTCAACCAAGTTTCTTTGTTCTGCTGAACACAAAGAAAGATATCTGGAAGAATGTCAGTAACCAAACAGATCTCGCCCCCCATTGACTACCATAGGAGGAAAAATAAATACTATGGTAGTCAATGGGGGGGCAAGATTTGTTTGGTTACTGACATTCTTCCAAATATCTTTCTTTGTGTTCAGCAGAACAAAGAAACTCATACAGGTTGAGGTTGAGTAAATGATGACAGAATTTTCATTTTTGGGTAAAGGTAATAATCCATTCGGTTCAGAGTTAATGAGGATTCTTTTATTCTGTCTTTCAGGTCCACGTTAATTTGCTTCTTATGGAAGCGCGCATGCAGGCAGAACTGCTCTACGCTCTGAGAGCTATCACTCGCTACATGACATGAAGTGCTGTTCTTGTCTACCTTTTTATTTTTTTACTGTTGTTGATGTTGCTACAGTGGGACACTTCAATAAATGTAAAAAAAAAAATGGAAAAAGAAAACGAAGAAGAAAGCCTGAGTGGCGGTGGAGGATGATGAGAAGATTGTTTTGTTAACAAAAAGAAAAACAACTGTCAACTGAACCTACTTGCTGAATAACTTGTGTGGCTGCTCAGCCTGCAGTGCCAAAACTGGCCACTGGGGGCTGTCTGAGCAGACTCAATCCCTCACGTGTTAGAGGACAAGCTGAGACTGCAAGCTTCTGGAGGTCAGACCTCCTTTAGTATTTCAAATGCATCTGCGATGAGATGCCATATAATCATATCTTCTTTTTGTGAGATGAGATTAAAAAAACCACAAAAAAAAAAAAAAAAAAAAAAAAAAAACACACACAAATAGCAACTCCAGCACCGGTGCAGATAGACTGCACTAACATGCCTATCTACTAGTGGTTTTTTTTTTGTTTTTTTTTTCCATATCGTTTTATATTGTTTTTATTTTTTTTTCAGCAGTGGCTAGAGATAGAAGCATTACTGATTTTGCATAAACGCGTGCCTAGTCATGCGCAGCACTGGCAACAGATGCTGAGGTGCCGTCTGTTCATGCTGCTTTTCTCAAATGAGAGGCCTCAAGACACCCAAACCATCACCCATTTGTATAAGCTAATCCAGGAACGATTGTGTTAGTGTGAGTGTGAGAGCGCAATTCAAAAGTAATAGCTGCCTGAGCCCTTGTTAGAGTTTACTGTAAGACACCACTTTGTCTCTTTGTGACATTTTCAATGTGTGAATGTGGGGGGTGGGGGGGGATAGGGGAAAAAAATCCATTGGCTCTTTTTGGGTTTCCATGCATTAACAATATCAAAGCACTTTTTAAAAAAATGTTAAGCTTCAGCTGTTATGTAGCCATTTTGTTTCAATGACTGTTTTCTATCTTTTTTTATTTGTGTTAGTGACTTTTAAAGTGAAAAGGTCTTCCTTTTGTGACATGCTTCCTGTTGCTCTGAACCATCCGCCTTATCTGTCTTCCTTTTAATGCACGGTCATCTTAACTCCTCGAGCTTTTTGTTGTTTTTATTTTGAGGTTTATTAACTAAATACCTCCTGTTATGTATCCTTAAATATCTAAGTGCTGTCTGGTGAGCAGAACTTTGTCTTACGTGGCTGCCTGTCGTGGGCTACGATCTGTACCGACCTAGAAGCTAAGAACCAGGCAACCCGCACGACTTCACGGTTGTGGGGTTAAACGATGCTTGTTCTCATTCTCAGAACTTTAACCAGTGTAACTAAGCAGTTTTGTTTCGAGTGTGTGTGTGTTTTCTTTTCAAGCGGGGTGGATTCTCTGCTGTCTTTTTTTTTTTGTTTACTAAAACCAGTTAAGTACTGCATTCTGATGATGGCAGGACTAGAGGGATGGTACTTTTTCCTTTGGAAATGGATATGAGGAGGTTTTAAGTCAGACTTGAGAGACTGATGTCAGTTACTGACACTTTTATAAGAAAATATTTGATTAAAAAAAATAAAACATGGTATTTCACTGGTTGTATCATTTGTAATTTAATCAAAAGCTTTCTTTTTTTCTTCCCAGAAAGTCACATTAAGATGATACGTTACACCAAACAAACACTTATTCAGTATTAATTGCAACAAAAAATCTTTGAGCAGTCTAAACACCTCATACCACAAGAATTGAGTCTTCTTATTCCTATTTTTGTGCTTATTAAGAATAACACACTAATAAAAATCTAATTTATGTAGCTTTTAGGTCACATAATCAATGTTTTCATGTCCATAAACATCCACTCATCTCTAAAGAGCCTTGTAGCAACACAATACATCACCACAGAGACACTAGGCCTATAGAAAAGCATCTCCTGCTGTGCACTAATGATTTAAACACACAATGTTGAAGGCGGCAATTCGTCTTCTCACAGCAAGGATTAAAGGAAGTAACATTGTTGACCTGAGAACAATCCCTGTTTGCATAAATAATGAAATTTTCCCTTGTGTCGCTGGCAATTTCCCTGTTTTTATCTGTGGTTGTGAGGCTGGTGGATATGCATTCAGTGCCAGTAAAGGATCATTACATGGAAATCACCATAGGGTAGTTGTTACTCATTTTAAAATAATAATGTGAGAAGTCAGGCAAACCATAAAATATCCTGCTCTTTTCTGAAAAAGTCCCTTGGAGACTGTGCGGGAGCTAAATTGCTTCAGACTTTACACACTGAAGATTGAGAGGAAAATTAATTAAATAAAATTCACCAAATCGTGTTTTTGGTCATTGGTTTTTAAGCATGTCAACTCTAAGGCAGCTGTGTAAACTTGATATTAATGTATAGACTGTAGTTGTGAAGTGTAACCATCGGGGTAAGAGGAGGGAAGCCAGTGCCATATTATATCATTTTTTTTTGATGTGACTGTATTAAGAAAGTATGACAATGTTTCTATTCTGTGTTCTTTACAGACTTTTCTGGAAGTGTGTTTAATAAAGTCTTTGAGATCACTGAGATGCTCATGAGTGATTTTTGCATGTACATCAGAGTGGCCTTTTTCACATAGACTAGACTGACAATTCATGCTTTCTCCTATTTTGACTACTGTAAATACAGCAGCATCAGGTTGAGTAATAAACATCTGAACAGTATTTTATTAAAAAAAAATATTGTTGGTCGTAATTGACAAATATTCACAACAAGTATGTTCGCAACATTAAATAGAATATTGTTTGAAAGTGCAATATACACACTGGCTCACTCCTCAGTCTGTATGTGTACATATACAGACATAAGTGTGTGAAGGTTGGAGAGAAGGTGTATCAGTGGAGTTTACTGAATGATCCCAGTAGTGCCTTCAATATGTAAACGTTGTCTTAGCCTCTCAGCAACAGGCAAAAAGAGCAGCTCCCAGCATGCTTCCTGAACCTGTCTGACTCCATCATCAGAAGGCCATTGCAAAGCTCCTCTGTCTGACCAAAACAGAAGACAAAACATCTAAGTTGCGACCAAAATGACACTACGTATCCTATGCACTATACACTAGCATCTAGTGTATGAATATTATGTTATATTGTCATCCAAATTTGGAGTCTGATTGCCTGATTTTTCAGTTTTGCAATTTCTGTGCATTTCATTTCACTCCGAATTGGCTCTGTTTGTGTGTGCCTGCGAGTCTACGCACTGAAAAGAGTAAATATCCAATCACTATGTAAAGTTAGGGGGTGCTTAGCCACGCTTGCACTGCTGGTGTCAGATTTCACACTTTGAAAGGGTGAGCGGCGAAGTGAGGCTGCAGTACGAGGCTGCACCAATTTCAAATCTATTTCAAATCTGTGGTGTGGGTAGGGGCGTGCAATATCACAAATTTTGATCATGTATGATTAAAATGTCTGTCCCAATATACTGCACATCGCAACATACATTTGCATCACGAGTTACTCTCATGGGACACTGCAGCTTTTTGCAGTTTTAAAGCTTTGTTGGGTAAAAAATAGTATTTTAAAATAGTCTTTTTTTCTCCTTACCTCTTACTGTTCCTGTTGCAAATGCATAGAATTACAAAAAACACTGATGTGCAAAACCATATACACACATCAATCAGGCATAACATTATGACCACCTTCCTGATATTGTGTTGGTCCCCCTTTTGCTGCCAAAACAGCCCTGACCTGTTGAGACATGGACTCCACTAGACCCCTGAAGGTGTGCTGTGGTATCTGGCACTAAGATGTTAGCAGCAGATCCTTTAAGTCCTATAAGTTGTGAGGTGGGGCTTCCATGATTTGGACTTGTTTGTTCAGCACATCCCACAGATGCTCGATTGGATTGAGATCTGGGGAATTAGGAGGCCAAATCAACACCTCAAACTCATTTTTGTGCTCCTCAAACCATTCCTGAACTATTTTTGCTTTGTGGCAGGGTGCATTATCCTGCTGAAAGAGGCCACGGCCACCAGGGAATACCGTTTCCATGAAAGGGTGTACATGGTCTACAACAATGCTTAGGTAGGTGTTATGTGTCAAAGTAACATCCACATGGATGGCAGGACCCAAGGTTTCCCAGCAGAACATTGCCCAAAGCATCACACTGCTTCTGCTGGCTTGTCTTCTTCCCATAGTGCATCCTGGTGCCACGTGTTCCCCAGGCAAGCGACACACGCACCCGGCCATCCACGTGATGTAAAAAAAAATGTGATTCATCAGACCAGGCCACCTTCTTCCATTGCTCTGTGGTCCAGTTCTGATGCTCACGTGCCCACTGTTAGTGCTTTCAGTAGTGGACAGGGGTCAACATGGGCACCCTGACTGGTCTGTGGCTATGCAGCCCCATATACAACAAACTGTGTATTTTGACACCTTTCTATTAGAACCAGCATTAACTTCTTGGGCAATCTGAGCTACAGTAGCTCATCTGTTGGATCGGACCACACGGGCCAGCCTTTGCTCCCCACGTGCATCAATGAGTCTTGGCTGCCCATGACCCTATCGCTGGTTCACCACTGTTCCTTTCTTGGACCACTTTTGATAGATACTGGCCACTGCAGACCAGGAACACCCCACAAGAGCTGCAGTTTTGGAGATGCTCTGACCAAGTCATCTAGCCATTACAATTTGGCCCTTGTCAAACTCACTCAAATCCTTACGCTTGCCCATTTTTTCCTGCTTCTAACACATCAACTGAGGAAAAAATGTTCACTTGCTCCCTAATATATCCCACCCACTAACAGGTGTTGTGATGAAGAGATAGTCAGTGATAATAATGTTATGCCTGATCGGTGTGTGTGTATATATGTATATATATATATATATATATATATATATATATATATATATATATATATATATATATATATATATATATATATATACATATATCATATAGCAATATAGTCCTAGTGATTGTGTGTTTATATGTACCCGTGTACAGCCATAAGATCTCCAGAAGCTTTTGAGAGTGTTGCAGCTCTCCATCTAAAGAACAGTTCCACAGAGTCTGACACACCACAGCGGCCAGATGCCAGTCCTGAGGCCCGAAATCACGCAGACAGTCAATAAGCCTGCAGTAGGGAGAGACAGACAAAGCACAATACTTATACACTTTTCAGTACATTCAAAAGAAGAAAGCACAACAAAGAGAGGTAAGTTACTTCTGAACGGTTTCCTCGACCCTCAGTACAGCCCTGTTGTCTGGGTCTGCAGATAAGTTGATGAGAACTCCACATGCAGAGAAACACACATCAGGGGTCTTGGAGTCCAGGAGGGTTATCACAAACTGCTCCACTGACACATAAAAACATGAGCACAACATCAGCTTCTGGGGGATTTAAGACAGATAAAGTAGAAGAGAGAACGTTTCACACCTTTGTGCTGCATGATGAAGTGTCTCACGTCTTTGATCTGTGACAGATTTCCAAAAACACGTGTGGCCTCCAAAACAGCATCCATATTGGAGCCCAGCAAGAGCTTTAGTAGCACTGCAATGACAGAAGGACAGACGGGAGGGGGAAATTACTGAAGGACAAAGACAGATGAAACATACAGGCTGTATTCACACACACACACACACACACACACACACACTCATCTTACACTGTGAAATGTGTGTGTGCTGGGAACGGACCACTGAGCTTTCACCCTGATAGAAAGACAGGTTGTTGATGGTGGCCACAGCATTAATCACTAACTCTTCACTCTTCTTCACACACCTGCACTCTGAGAGACAAGGGCAAAGGACAAAGAAAACCTGATCAGTTACATGCCATCTAATTAGAACTGATAGAATGGTTATATATATATTATATATATATATATATATATATATATATATATATATATATATATATATATATATATAGATAGATAGATAGATAGATAGATAGATAGATAGATAGATATACACACACTAAATTGCCAAAAATTTTGGGACGCCTGCCTGTATGTGCACATGAACTTTAATGACATCCCATTGTTGGCCCACCTTTTGCAGCTATAACAGCCTCAACTCTTCTGGGAAGGCTTTCCACAAGGTTTTCACTCTAAATTCACTTAATTTGCATTTAAAACAAATGATTTCCTTTTTAGAATTTTATTTTTAATTTATTTAGACAAGATAGTACAGATAATTAATATCGGCCATTTATACAACAGGTTTTCATTAAATTACTTTGCTTTTCTTCGTTTGTAGCCACCTATTCAGCAGGATATATAATATGGGAGTAGGTGGTGACAAATGACTGACTTCATGGGTGAGTTGTTGAATGAATTTTAAATGATTCATTCAATCAGGAAAGGAACAAATGACTGTCTTTATGAATGAGTCATTGAATCATTCAACCGATTCATTCAAAAACAAATGTTCCAGCGGTTCTGTTGTGGCTTTGTTTTACCTTTACCTTAGTTGGTAGAACAAAAGCAGACAGTAACTGAACCCTTTTATTTACATCCCACTGTCCTGGCACATTTTACTGGAAACAAATGTGCCGGTATTCACGTATCTGTATGTGCAAAATTAAAAATACCATCTACTTAAAGGTGCCCTAGAATTAAAAATTTAATTTACCTTGGCATAGTTAAATAACAAGAGTTCAGTACATGGAAATGACATACAGTGAGTCTCAAACTCCATTGTTTCCTCCTTCTTATATAAATCTCATTTGTTTAAAAGACCTCTGAAGAACAGGCGAATCTCAACATAACACCGACTGTTACGTAACAGTCGGGATCATTAATATGTACGCCCCCAATATTTGCATATGCCAGCTCATGTTCAAGGCATTACACAAGGGCAGCCAGTATTAACGTCTGGATCTGTGCACAGCTGAATCATCAGACTAGGTAAGCAAGCAAGGACAATAGAGAAAAATGGCAGATGGAGCGATAATAACTGACATGATCCATGATTACATGATATTTTTAGTGATATTTGTAAATTGTCTTTCTAAATGTTTCGTTAGCATGTTGCTAATGTACTGTTAAATGTGGTTAAAGTTACCATCGTTTCTTACTGTATTCACAGAGACAAGACTGTCGTTATTTTCATTTTTTAAACACTTGCAGTCTGTATAATTCATAAACACAACTTCATTCTTCATAAATCTCTCCAACAGTGTGTAATGTTAGCTTTAGCCACGGAGCATACTATCAAACTCATTCAGAATCAAATGTAAACATCCAAATAAATACCATACTTACGTGATTAGACATGCTGCATGACGAACACTTTGTAAAGATCCATTTTGGGGGTTATATTAGCTGTGTGAACTTTGTTTAGGCACTGTTTAAGGCAAGCGCGAGCTCCATGGGCGGAGAGCACGATATTTAAAGGGGCCGCACAGCATAAATCGGCTCATATTTAATGATGCCCCAATATAGGCAGTTAAAAAAACGAATTTAAAAAAATCTATGGGGTATTTTGAGCTGAAACTTCACAGACACATTCAGGGGACACCTTAGACTTATATCACATCTTTTGAAAACACGTTCTACGGCACCTTTTGCCTCTTTGTCGCCATCTCTGTTTGAAACCTGCAATTGCAGTTATTTGCGGAATTATCATCTTTAGGTTTGTTGTGCATCGGCACGGCTCCTCAGCACAGATGAATCTTATGCTTTGAGGAGAATGTGTGGCTGTCAGTCACCGCAACAGACGTGACGTAATAACGCAAAGACGAACGGCGACATGCTCGAATTTCCCGCAGAAACCTACCAGTACCACTCAGATTAGAACACATTATTACAAGCTTACCGTTGTGAATCGGGCTAAGGTAAGGAGATAGCTTTGAACACTGGCTGGTTATATACTTGCTCAAAAATTGATTTTGGATCATTTTTAACCAAAAAAGTTACAGACTGCAGCTTTAAGTAGACCTATTAACTTATTGTTTTGACCAAAGTCATAAGACTATTTAAAAGTAAGTTCATTCCTTTATGAAAATACTTTTACACATTTACCGGACTAGGCAGGGTACATATTACAGAAGCTGCCAGACAGTTCACTTCTTGGTATTGAAGATGAAATCGCACAGAGTGCTAATCAGGTATCACTTCCTCCTTGAGAAGTTTCAAAACCATTCGTGTGAATTTCAGACTGTATACTTCATGATAAATCCAAATTTGAGGTAGTCAGAATCTGACAAGAGAGTGTAACTGTAGTAAGATCCTGTATTTCCCGTGCAAAGTGCGGTTTGCTCAGTCAGTGTTTGTGCGTCACGCTGCAAAGCATAAGTTCGTTTCGAAACACCTTTTGTTGTGGCGAATGCTCTGTCATTGTTACCCTTGATTTCTCAGTTTCTTTTTCCTTCTCGATTTTTATTTTCATCATAACAGGATGTCATTTTAATGTAGCAGACATAAAGTAGATAAGCAAGAAAGAATAAATCTCCCACCCATTTCCTCTTCAACTGTCCACAAAAAACGACAGCATCCTCTAACTGTCATTTCTGTTGGAATCTAGCAATAAGGTTTCATTTTATTTTCTCACATTCTAAAAATGATATAGGACAAATATTTCCACAGGACAAAAATCTCCCTCTCTATTTCAAAAAGGAAATACATAACCACCTTTTCACCCTAGCATGCCTGCTTCTGAAACTTCCACATGCAGAACCAAAACGGAGCTTGCATCCATCAACATCAAACCACACTGCAACTTTCTGAGAACACCAGGCTGTAAATAAAGAACTATGCATAAGAAAAACAAGCAGTTTACAGTCTGGCAGCTCTCATTACTGGAGAGGATGCAGTAACTTCAGGGTCTGTGCCAGTAACTGACGTGGAGAGATCAGCATGTGTTTTGCACAGAGCAGAGCAACCAACTTGCACATTCATTCAAGTTCAAGGAAGTAAACTTAGCTTGAAACATCTGTGTTGCTGGGTTTAAAGTCACATCGCTTCTGATAACCACTGGTCCCACGTACAATGCTTTGAGAGTGACAACCGCATTGAAATGCATGAGTGAATACACTACAGTATATGTAAAATTCGTTCCGTGTGAGATTTTTGTAAATATGACTTTGGTTGAATGGTAGTAGAATGTAGAACTAATTAAGTGCTCAAAAGAGTGGGTGTGTATATTACTCAATTATGTTTTTTTTTTTACCCAGTAGTTCCAGTAGCAGCTGCACACACAATTTGTTGGCAGCTAATGCCGTGCCCACGGTGGGATGGATGGCCAGGTTGGCCAGCAGTCTGATCAGTTTGACCAGGACGTCCTCTCTCTCAGGGGCATGACATTGCTCAGGTGGCGACAGTGTTTCCTGGTAGGCCTGGAAAAGATCTAAGAGGACATCTATCCCTCCTTCCTCTTCATAAATACTCTCTCTGGCTTCAGTGCTCTTGGCTGTCAGATTTCCTAGTGTGAACAGGAGACGCACTACGAGATCCTGCACATAAGAAAAGAGGACATGTGTTAACACCTGCAATTATATATATACACATATACAGAGCTTGACATTAACACACCAAATGCGGATGGATTTCAGCAGTGGTGTGTAATGCAGTCACTCCTACTAGTACCACTTTGGTGGATTGAATTTTATATATAATATATACATTTTTCAATTGTAGTCTTTTAAAATAGCATTTAAAGTAATAAACTAAGTGCAATGTAGTGTTGTCAAAAATATATTATTTTTCGATACATATTGAAATATCTAAAAAGCTTCCAATACTTATTTTCCGCAGAATAGATACACAATACCAGCTGTGCTTTCTCATTTTCTCATCTCTCAGACAGCGAATTGACACACAAACCCGCCTCCCCTCACCCACTTGTTTCATTTGCTCCGGATGAGTATTGCTGGTGTTACAGGGCTTGAATTTCAGCATGGGATTATGCGTATTGCACATAATTTTACTCATTTCAGAGGATTTTGTTCTCACACCCAAAGTGCGCACACATAAAGCTGCCTCACAAGTTGGTTCCATCCACCTATTTTTATGCGCATTTTGGGACAAAAACGATGAATGGAAATGCCAAGATGCACATAAATTCTAAAAATGCACATAAAAACTTATATTTTTTATGCGACAAAAACATGCACATAAACTGCGATGGAAACACTTTTAACGAATAAATTCCTTGATGCACATCAAAAAAGACATGTGACTTTGCAATGTAACAGCATAACTGGACCAACCAGCAGACCGATCTCGTTGCACAGCATCTGAAATGCTGTTTTTGGCCATTCTGTAATACCTGAGCAAAGTCTGTCATTAAAGCGGTTCGGTTTATTTCCCTCCCAGAAGTGCCTCGCATGATTGCATTCACAAATACCAGGCATTTGAATGCAAGATAACATGACAGCGTTTATTGTGTTTCATCTGCACGCTCTGAGGCGCAAATAATTTATTATATATGAAAATTATTATATGCAATGGCTTCTATTGCAGAAACTTCTATTTTTCTTAGTGATATTTAGTGCCAGTGTATCAGGAAGTGGCGTTTTTGTTCTCTTTGACTTGCTGGATGGAAACAGTGCTTTATTCGCAAATGTTTTATGCGATATTCAAAAGTTAAATACGCATCTTTGGATGGAAACAGCTTTTGTAGCCTACTGTAACAGTATAATGGATCCGTGCGTCAGGTCTTAAAGTGACAGCAGCCTAATATACCTGCTACCAAATTATGAGATAATATTAAAAATATCTATATGGCAGTTTTTCCCCATGGTATTGCTGTCAAAACTGTGGCCAGTGAAAATGATGAGTGGCTAGTAACTTTGGAAAACCACTAGCAACAGTGGCAAAAAAGTTGTCAAAAATGTCGAGCCCTATATGTGTGTGTATATATATATATATATATATATATATATATATATATATATATATATATATATATATATTTCACAATATTACTGTTTTTTACTGTATTTTTAATTAAATAAATGTAGCCTTGGTGAGCAGACAAAACTTCTTTTAAAAACATTAAAAATCTTAGTTGTTCCAAACTTTTGGACTGTACTGTATATATATATATATATATATATATATATATATATATATATATATATATATATATGATGAGTTCATTTGCAAAAGCAGATAAATCATGTTTTTTTTGTTTTTTTTTTGTGCATTCCAAGTAATATCAAGATCAGTGGCATACATATCTAAAATATGTACCAATTTGGGTCATTGCATATTTGAATTGAGTCCCATGTTGTATTTCCTGTGCATTCTGAAGCAGTTTGAGAAATAAATCTGTTTTTGTGCATCATAAAGCACAAGTAAAGTTGCATACATTTACACAAATTGTTAAACCTAATAATTAAACACAGACCTATTAATAAAAAGAATTTGATTATATGTTAAATATGAAAAAATTATGAGATTCATTTTGATTAAAATTGATCAAATATTTAAATTTTATTTCATATTTAAATCAATTGACATGCCTAGTGATTAATACTTTGATGGTCCACTAAACCCACACAAAAATTGCTAGAATCTCCAGTGAATTTAACAGCCTTTGGTGAACTTTATTTTGTCAGACAGTTTAAACTGGTTTTAAACAACTCCTTTCTGTTTTCATTCAGAATGTATGAAAAAGCAGGGTGCAGAAAGAGGCTTCTGCCATTAGTCTAGTGGACAGTGTGTCCCAATGTTAGGCACAGGGTGTGTGCTGGACTCTGTTTATGATACCTAGTACACAGTGTGAACCGTGTTTATTCTTTATGAGATTAGGAGCACATGATCTCATTACTCTCAGTGCCAGAAGGAAAGAGAGAGAAGAACATCTGAACTGTCTGTACCAAAATAAAACGAACAGAAAAACACACACACCTTCATAGACCATTGCTCAAGTTTCACTTGAGAGCAGAAAGAGGAACATGCAGCCTATATGCCTACGTGTGTGCTTGTTTCAGTTTACATCAAAGTGCGCGTGGACATCGCACATATACTTGAGCCAAATTCACCTGTTTCCTGCTGTGTTTGCCTAGAAGGTCCAAAAATAGGCTGCAGCAGCGTGGCGTCTCAGCTAGTGCATGACAGCATTCAGTGTAGGTGGACAGCTTGCTGGAAACAGAGCACACACAAACATATTCTCACTCTCACATCACACGGCACAACTTTATCAAAACTAATCAGAAAGCTAAATTAGAACTTCTCTCAACTGGCGGATATTAAAAATACACTTTATACCAGTGCATTATAAATCACTAAACCGGTGGTTCTCAACCAGGGGTTCTCAAGATGAACATTAAACTACTAAACTAAGTAGCTTCTAAAATCAACATATTTATTATTTTAATTCAACTTTTCTTTTCTTTTTTTCTTTTGAAGAACCAGGGTTCCCACAGTCTTGGAAAACCTGGATATATATATATATATATAGTCTAATTTTAAAAGTTTGATTTCTAGACTTGGAAAATTGTTAATACAACTCCATGGACATTTTTATAATGAATATACATTCAAGTTTTCTAGTTATGCCTAGCTTTACCATATTTTATCAGGTAGATAAAAAGGTATTTTTTACCAATGGGAGCCTTGGAGTCAAAAAGGGTGAGAACCACTGCTCTAAACACTTACTTCGATCCTCACCTGAATATTCGGGCCACATTAATGCAGATGTCGAGATCATTACGATGGTTCTCCAGAATCAAGCAAAGAGTAAAGAATGCCTTGTTGGACAGGAAGGAAGGCCGAGACTCAGACTGGTCAGCTATATTTCTCAAAGCTGCTGTGACCTAGAAAGGGTGAAGAGGTAAAGACTATGTGCAACTGTAGTGTGTTTGGTAACTGAGTGTGAATGAGGTACTGTGCAGCAGGTGTGTGTGTGTATGTGTTTATTATTGCCTAATGGGTAGAGATGCATATAAAAGAGGAAGTACTTATAATCAAGAAGAAATAACAGAAGGCCTTTAAAGTGGCTTCATAAATCTCTCCATCAAGAGCTTAGGACACTGATTAGGGTACATGGAGGGTGCCTGCTAGAGCTGCTTGGCCCATCGGGACGTACTTTCATAAAAACCCTCATTTCCGTCTGCCAACAGGCTAATGAGTGGCACGGCAATTGGCGCTGAACATCAAACCATGCGTGCCGAGTTCAGGAAGTTTGTTTGGGCAGAGTTAAATCATTCCCGTGAAACATACTTTGTGCTGAAGGAGTATAAAGTAAAATATGGACACGAAGAAGTGGAAAAAGGGCATCCTCCCAGACAAAAGCAAAAACAAAAGCAGAGGAAAAGCACATTAAAATCCGCCCTTTTTTTCGACCCCAAGCCAACCCACCCTTGTGAAGCTCTCACATTTTGTTCTATTTCGCTCCCAGAGCAGAGTTCTGAGAAACGTCCGGGTGGAGTTTAAGCATGTTCTATTCCTCCTGTTTTAAAGTCTTAAAGACACAGATTTACCATGTTTGCAATGCAAACCAATGTGTGTAACTATGGCGGTGTATGTGTGTTGCACAAAGCAGTATTCCAACATATAGGGGAAGCACTCGGTCACTGTGGAAATGTATGATGGAATCTTATATGGTTTTGAGACAAGACACAGGCATCACAGAAAAGACTCTCTGCATTTTTAATAGGGATAATTCAACTAAAGAATTAAATTCTGTCATTATTGACTCACCTTCATGTCATTTCAAAAATGTATGACTTTCTTTCATCTGTGAAAATGGCAGACAGTGGTAACCAAAACCGTTCTTCTTCAAAACATCTTGTGTTACGCTAAAGAAAAAAGCTCATTCTTGGGTGAACTATCCCTTTAAGATGTCACATTTGATCCATCAAAATGCTTCAGTTTGTTTGTGAGTTTCCTGGGTATGTGTTTGATTGCAAACATGATTTGCATACTGAAAACAGGGTTAAAGATGACAATAAAGCAACTTTGACCTTTGACACCTGCCCAAACAAGGCAACCATCAAAGATCACCCACCTGTACCAGTATGTGTCCTGCGATGATACGCTGGCCTTCTCCCTCCGACCTCTGAGCAGTTGCATTAGCTGAAATTGTAGACGGACCATGCATCAGTCTCTTTGACAGCTGCAGCAGTGTGCCGATGAAGCCTTTAGCCAGCAGCAACCTGGAGATGGCACTGTTTCCTGAGAGGAGCTTCAGTGAGCCGACACAGTACAGCACGGCCTCACCTTTACTCCACACGTCCTCACACTGTAGCAGAGACAGAAGAGAGTCTGTGTGGAAACACATACAACACAATGGGCTGATGAGATAATGCCTGATTGAGCTTAGAGAGTCTGGGTGAGTTATACAATAATCAGGTCTAACCTAGGATGGAGTCGGTGAGGAACAGGGCGTCATTACTAGCGTTCCGGCTGATTTTGAAGACGAGTTTGCAGATGTTCAGCAAGTTGTTTCCACTCACATTGAGCTTGTAATACAAACAAAAGCAGCAAGGTTATGTAAATTATTTCAAATTTCAGATATACTAACAGACACTTCTTATAAAGTAGAGGCTGTTTAAGATCAGACATTTTAAAAGATTATGTAGTGGGTCAATTTGACCCATTTCGATTTTTGGGTTGTCAGAAATACTGGTTAATCTATGATAATTTTCTTGAAATTTTGTGAAACTTTTTCTCATTTAGTGTCATGAAAATGCCTGCAAAGTGTTGACGCTCTGACGTGTTGCGGAATCCGCGATTTCTATCGCGATTATGATGGGTCAATTTGACCAGCATATTTCATTGTTAAAGGCAGCTGAACAGACCTGAAATAAAAACATTTTGATGTATTTGGTTATGTCAGTTTCTCAACTACCCTCTGAAGACATGTGAATTTACATTTATGCATTTGGCAAATGCTTTTCTCAGAAGAAACTTAAGTTAAAGTGGACCTATAATGCCCTTTTTACAAGATGTAATATAAGTCTTTGGTGTCCCCAGAATATGTCTGTGAAGTTTCAGCTTGAAATACCTCACAGATCATTTATTATAGCTTGTCAAATTTGCCCCTATTTGGGTGAGCAAAAACACGCTGTGTGTCCCTTTAAATGCAAATGAGCTGTTGCTCCCAGCCCACTTTCCAGAAGAGGGAGGAGCTTTAACAGCTCACGCTTTGGTTTCTCAACAACAACAAAGCTGGAGAATCTCACGCAGCCAAAATGACGATTGTCATTAACGTGTTTAGCCTTACATTGTTCAGACACTGATGGAGAGACTCAGGAAGAAGTTACAACTTATAGAATGCAACTAGACATTTCTGAACGGTTATTTGAGTTGATTTAACTCATCGACTAGCATGTGCCGTCATGTTAATCTTTTAACGCAAATCCAGAGTTGATTTGACCCTCGTTTGTGAAGCAGTCTGGCGTAAAATGATGACATGGCAACAACATTGTACAACAAAAAAACATGTCCTCTTCTCTAAAGCAGCCTAACATGGCCTCACCTCCTTTGCGGCATCTTCTGGGGGCAAGGTTTATGTAAATTTAAGGGTTAATGATGTCACTAACCCGGGAAGAAGCTCGTTGTAGTTCCTACCAGCCGTTTGTTGTAGTCCTTAAAAAGCAAACTCTTTAAAAGGAAATAACTCCCTTTGCATTGAACTTTGAGTGTCGTAACTTTGCAGATGTTGTTTATGCTCTAACAGCAACACACTAACTAAAGTAAAAAAAAGTGAAATCATAATAAACCACCACTTTAAACTTGTTTTCAGTTCGCTGGAAATTGAACCCATGATGTTGATGTTACTAGCACTATACTTCAGGAAAGCACACAGAAGAAGTGCTTTTCCACATTTTAAAAATGTTTTTAAAAATGTTACAATACTGTTATAATAATATTCAGTTTATTAAAATTAAAAAATTAAAAAATGGGTTAAATACAGTTTTAAGAATATATGTTCTTTTCTCATGTTTATTCTTTGTAATGTGCTAAAAGTATTAATGTTTTAAAGGTGTGCTGTTTTTACCAGATTTTTTTGTTCGTTTTTTTTCATAAGTTAACTGTATTGAATCAAATTAGGGTAAATTTGACCCAGACCATAACAATCATACCCAGATTTTTAACCTAATACAAGGTTTAAATGGTTAGTTCACCCAAAAATTAAAATGTTTTGACGCACAAAAAGTATTCTCGACGCTTCATAACATTAAGGTTGAACCACTGCAGTCACATCAACTGTTTTAAATATGTCTACAGTAGCTTTCTGGGCATCTGAAAGTGTTAATTATCTTGATGTCAATGCAGGCCTCACTGAGCCATCAGATTTTATCAAAAATATCTTAATTTGTGTTCCAAAGATGAATGAAGGTGTGGAACGACAGGTTGAGTAACTAATGACAGAATTTTCATTTTTGGGTGAACTAAGCCTTTAAGGGTCATATTGTGTGTGTGTGTGTGTACTTACTGCCAGAATAAATTTGGATAATGTTAGATTAAGTCGGTCGGATCCCACATCTATAAGTCTGAAGAGTGTTCTAAGGATGGCGGACCTCTTTTTACACTGCCTCCCCAGCATGCCTCTCTCAGCTAGGGCGTCATGAAGACCATTGCATGAGTTACACAGCTGTCCCACAATCTCATCTGACACGCCATCACCTATAAGGATTGTTTTTTTGTTTTGTTTTTTAAAAGAGAGAAAATCTGATCAGTATTCTGTATGTTCAAGTGCAAAAAAAAAAAAGTAACAGTGTTAAGGTCGCATTTCAAACCGAATGTCTCGCTCAGTATTAATTGCAGAATTGTCCCTGTGAAGGACAGTGAAAGAAGAGAAGTCTGTGGGATACACAGACTCTTTCATATAGCTCAATTGATGTGTACACAGAGTAGGCTTACTGACATTTCAGTGACATTTGGCCCACATGTCAACACCCACTGACAGAGTTAACATGGCCCTTTAGGGCACATTCTCCCCCTGTATGGTATGCATCATTAATGTGTATATAATAGCTCTTTACTGTCTTTCTGCATGTACTGGCTTTGAGCACGACAACATAATATGTCATGGAGGTTTAAGTTAGTTTAGATTAGAAATCTTTTTTTTTTTTTTTTAAATCTTAGACTAGCTCAGGGGTAGGCAAGTTCGGTCCTAGAGAGCCGCTGTCCTGCTGAGTTTAGCTCCAACCTTAATCAAACACACCTGAACAAGCTAATCAAGCTCTTCAGGATTACTGAGGCTATAGGCAGTTGAAGGTTTTTTTTCAGGGTTGGAGCTAAACTCTGCAGGACAGCGGCTCTCTAGGACCGAACTTGCCTACCCCTGGACTAGCTGTTGCTTACAAAATAATTATCCATTTCTACATGCTTTTTAAGCATTTTGTGCACTGGCAATGCCTTATTCTTGCTGGATCTAACTTGCCTTTAGGGGATAAGGCTGGGCTGCATTTTTCCAAAGCTATTTTTGCTAAAACAAATGTTGTCTCTCAAATCTGTTTCCAAGATGGTTGGCATTCCCCCCAACGGCACCCTCTGATGATGCCATGGAGAATATGAATGGTATTTTATGCATGAACCGAGAGGCTCTTGGCACAATAAATATTTGATATTTATCTTTCAAATGAATTTCAATTGAATTTTCAAAGTGTTTAAATATTTACTGCTATTAGATTGCATTTCACGGTTCTTTTCTCCCACATGCTTTGACTTTAAAAGCTTATACTGTGCCAAGCTCAACACAAGCTTTGTTTTTGCATTCAGATATTGTGTTTTCTTTCTCCCTGCAGTTTTGCTTTCACTCTGGAATACATTCAAGTGCTGAACTGCAGCTCCTTAGTATGAACTTGCATAAGCACAATTCAATAACCCCAGAATTAGGACTATCTTTCTAAATTTAGAGTCAGTATTGGGGGGGATGGGATGGGGACTTAAAAATCTGTACTAGGGTGAATGGAAAATAAAAAGCAGAGCTGTTATATTGGGATTGACTAAAAAAAAAAAAAAAAACTATGGAACTGCTGTATTATTTCTATTTAAATTATAAATAAAGACTGGAAGGAGTATACTGCAGAAAATCATTACATTTATTTATGTTCATCTTTCTAAGAGCCCAAACAAAAGTTAAGTAAAAATTTTCATGGAGGGAGTTTGAAGCATGTCATGCTGAAATTTTGTTCTCATATAGTTCTCATAAGATAATGAAAAGCCAACAGGTATCAATCTGAATGTTAAATATGTTTTTGGAGCTATTAAAATGGTGTTGTGGTTTTTCCTACCCTAAACATAGCATTATGCTTAAATCAAAAAGCAAAATAATTGCTAAGACTGTTCATTTTGAAATGACTAGTTCTGTGCAAACATATTGTTGGTTTGATGATGTACAGCAAACCAGAATGTGGCCCTTTGCTCTTTAAAGTGTGTATTAAGCACATCCATAAGAGTAATTTTATCATCACCTGGTGCAAAGGACTCAAATTCTTGAAGGACAGGAAGGACCTTAGTGTTCCAGAACACAGATTCATCCATGTTGTCATCACTGGTGTCTCCATACCCAAGCCTGGTTTCTACCGCAGAAAGACATGGAGTGGGTGTTAGAAAGACAGACAAAACAGATCTAAACAGACAGGTAGATGTACTTATTTTCTTGATCCTGGAAGGGAAATTCATACAGTTCACCCCAGCAGTTCTTAAAGCACATGAATGTAATACAGGATGTTCAACATAGCATGAAAAGGTCAGAGCTTCACACCCACACGCCTTTTCATTAGTGTCTGTTCTGTTCAGATGCCTCTCTGAGCATTTGCATTGTGGACGAGCTGCAGGAAGCAGTGGGTTGTGAAAACAACAGATCAAACGACCAACTCGCATCTGGATAAAGAACCTTGAGAAACTGCTGCAGCAAAAGTGGTTTAGGTTTATAATCCTATCAGATGTTTGCGGCCACTGGCAAGATTGTGTCAGAGGCAAAATTTACAAGATTGTGAAGTTTGCTTTGTCTACCACATGTTTGACTGCCTATAAAAAGTAAAGAAATTGCAATATACCTGGTTTCAACTCTTTTTCACTGGAAACATCAGTTTGCGGTATCCTGCTAATCACAAACGTACAGTAAGACAAAGAGCAGACAAAGAGCATAAATGACATCATCGTGTTTGAAACAGCAGTTAGATGAACTACAAAGCCTTGATGGCGTTTGAAAACATTTATGCGGATGTAAATGCTAAATATGCACCATGCAACATGTTCACTGGGTACTTTTTAAATGTACTTATAGTAGAGTATTCTCATGTAATTCTCCTATTTTACTGGCAGACACAAGAGGTCACTATTGTGATATCCTGATGCAGAATTTCATTGCCCAATTTTTTGATTATCTTTTTTACTGTCAGTTGCGTCAAAACTAGTTACTAGTGAAAAATAGATATCTTTCAAAATGTGCTTGTGTAAACGTTCATTAAAACATGCATGTATGTGAGGGCTACTGCAACAGACAGGAAACCACAGGTTCACGTGATTGTCTCACAGCAAGTCATGCACTGTCACAGTGAATTTTATCTCAAACATCAAGATATCCGTTAACACGGTTTTAGTCTGTGCTACCATTAACAGCAGATTAAACTCACTCAAATTGTGAGGATTGTGAAGAAATTATGGTACAGCGAGGCATATTTGTGGCATTGATCATGTTTGGGCTTTGTACTGTCTCGATAATGCCTCTTTGTTGATGGGATGCCTCGGCCGAGACGTGATCTCATCGTGTGAATCTCAAATGAGACTGTACTGGTGGTCAGCAGACCAGTCAGCCTGCCAGCCACAAACGGCCTGCATAATCTAATATCGCTCCATTAGCAACTATAACAAGGATATGGTAGAGAAAGAAGGAGAGAGAGGCTTGCTTCTTGACTTTAACTTACTATTAAATTCCAGAGTGTCCGTAAATGCATCCAAATTGGAAGCATTACGATTTTCATAAGTGGGAATTCTGGGCAATGTATTAATGAGATCGCTTGGAACTGAATAAGCGAACCTTTTAATGAGGTCTTACTGATAGATTACACAATTTTCTTGCAAGTAATGGAAGGAGGAATTTTATCAACCTCAGAAAATATTGGTAATGAAAGAATTAATGCCGCTGGGATCTACTGATCTTCAGAATGGTTACCAATAAACAAGTTCACTCTCTGAACAGGGTGTCCTGTGAGGCAACAACACATAAAAATGGTTTATTGCTGTTCTTAGGCACAGAGCATAAATCGATTTACTGAGGGAGTTTGATGGTGTATTGACAGTAGAGGTTTTTGTTATGAAGCCCAAATGGACTAACACCTGATGTGAGTCCCTGTCATAAACATATGCTGATTTGAAGCTACCCAACTACAGAGGTTTCAAACCTCTAAATGTACAGTGAACGGAGTACATTAAATTGATGTGTGACCTTCAAGTAAATAAACTCATATGCTCAAAATGCATACCTGTGTTTGATAAGTGTGTGCAGGTCAGATTCTGAGGATGATTTTGTTTTATGCTCTGTAACTTCAGCACAATGTAGCTTTTCTCTGTCATCTGGTTGGTCTACTCCGATCCTTGCCTCTAGAGACATATCTGAACAGACACACAGGAATAAAACTTAGCGAAACAGTCAAAAACACATAGATTGATAGATATAAACAACACACATTTAATGTGTTAAAAGAAATCTCTCCAATATGTGACCCTGAACCACAAAACCAGTCATAAGTAGCACGGATATATTTGTAGCAATAGCCAACAATACATTGTATGGGTGAAAATTATTGATTTTTCTTTTATGCCAAAAATTATTTGGATATTAAGTAAAGATCATGATCCATGAAAATATTTTGTAAATTTCCTACTGTAAATATATAAAAAAAAAAGAAAAGACAAACCCGATTCCAAAAAAGTTGGGACACTGTACAAATTGTGAATAAAAACAGAATGCAATGATGTGGAAGTTTCAAATTTCAATATTTTATTCAGAATACAACATAGATGACATATCAAATGTTTAAACTGAGAAAATGTATCATTTTAAGGGAAAAATAAGTTGATTTTAAATTTCATGGCATCAACACATCTCAAAAAAGTTGGGACAAGGCCGTGTTTATCACTGTGTGGCATCCCCTCTTCTTTTTATAACAGTCTGCAAACGTCTGGTGACTGAGGAGACAAGTTGCTCAAGTTTAGGAATAGGGATGTTGTCCCATTCTTGTCTAATACAGGCTTCTAGTTGCTCAACCGTCTTAGGTCTTCTTTGTCGCATCTTCCTCTTTATAATGCGCCAAATGTTTTCTATGGGTGAAAGATCTGGACTGCAGGCTGGCCATTTCAGTACCCGGATCCTTCTTCTACGCAGCCATGATGTTGTAATTGATGCAGTATGTGGTCTGGCATTGTCATGTTGGAAAATGCAAGGTCTTCCCTGAAAGAGACGACATCTGGATGGGAGCATATGTTGTTCTAGAACTTGGATATACCTTTCAGCATTGATGGTGCCTTTCCAGATGTGTAAGCTGCCCATGCCACACGCATTCATGCAACCCCATACCATCAGAGATGCAGGCTTCTGAACTGAGCGCTGATAACAACTTGGGTTGTCCTTGTCCTCTTTAGTCTGGATGACATGGTATCCCAATTTTCCAAAAAGAACTTCAAAATTTTGATTGTCTGACCACAGAACAGTTTTCCACTTTGCCACAGTCCATTTTAAATGAGCCTTGGCCCAGAGAAAACGCCTGCGCTTCTGGATCATGTTTAGATATGGCTTCTTTTTTGACCTATAGAGTTTTAGCCGGCAACGGCGAATGGCACGGTGGATTGTGTTCAGCGACAATGTTTTCTGGAAGTATTCCTGAGCCCATATTGTGATTCCCATTACAGTAGCATTCCTGTATGTGATGCAGTGCCGTCTAAGGGCCCGAAGATCACGGGCATCCAGTATGGTTTTCCGGCCTTGACCCTTACGCACAGAGATTGTTCCAGATTCTCTGAATCTTTGGATGATATTATGCACTGTAGATGATGATAACTTCGAACTCTTTGCAATTTGAACTTTTCCGGACTCTTATTCCTACCTGTCCCAACTTTTTTTGAATGTGTAGCTCTCATGAAATCCAAAATGAGCCAATATTTGGCATGACATTTCAAAATGTCTCACTTTCAACATGTGATATGTTATCTATATTCTATTGTGAATAAAATATAAGTTTATGAGATTTGTAAATTATTGCATTCCTTTTTTATTCACAATTTGTACAGTGTCCCAACTTTTTTGGAATCGGGTTTGTATTTTTGTGAGTGGATATGCATTGCTAAGGACGTCATTTGGTTAACTTTAATGGCGATTTTCTCAATATTTTGATTTTTTGCACTCTCAGATTCCAGATTTTCAAATAGTTGTATCTCAGCCAAAAATTGTCCTATAACAAACCATACATTAATGGAAAGCTTAATTATTCAGCTTTCAGATGATGTATAAATCTCAATTTCAAAAAATTGACCCTTATGATTGGTTTTTGTGGTCCAGGGTCACATATTTTTTTAGAATTTAAATGAATGAACATTATAAATATCACTTTTGATCAGTTTATTGTATCCTGAAAGTATTAAAGTGATAGTTTATCATTTACTCATTTACTCACCCTCAAGTAGTTCTAAACCTGTATGAATATCTTTGTTCTGCTGAACACAACGGAAGATATTTGGAGGAATGTCAGTAAGTTTTTCTTACTATGGTAGTAAATGGGGGACTACTGAGGGTGAGTAAATGATATCAGAATTTTCATTTTTGGGGGAACTATCCCTTTTATTTATTTATTTATTTATTAATTATCTTACTGACCCCATACAGTTTGACAGGACAAACACACACATTTTGTTTTCTCAATCCAAACAAACTCAATGCATACATGGCAGAGTTTTGTTTACATCCTGGGGATGTAAACGGATTTATATCTGATTTTTGGAGGAGTCTATTCATTTCGCTTTGGTGTGAAACATTCAAACAGCTAGCAGACGGTCTTTTCAGAGGCACTGACAGAGGACACAATGAAGTTATAGAGGGTTATCTATCTGCCTGACAGGTAAATATGCACTGTTACTGCATTGAAGTATCCCTAGGCTATCTTGCCATTTAATATCTTTTCTTTTGGGATATTCATTCAAAAGTGAAAAAAAAATAAAATAAATAAAAACAGAAATACAGAATAAAACACTGTTTTATTTCTTTTCTTACTCTTTGTGTGTGGCGTCATGGGTGGAAGTCTGTTGATCGATGCTGCTCTAAGCAGTCTGGCACGAGAGCCTCCAGATCCTATCCTGGTATTCCCTCGTTCAGCTGGGGGTTTGGGGAGAGTTGCTTCATCGTCACAGCCATCCTTATCCAGGGACAGAGACAGCCTGGGTTTCTAGGATTGACAAAACTCTTCAATTACTATTTCCTGTTTTCATTTGAATAGTCAAACATAAAGTTTTGAAAAACCTCTTACATGATCCAATGGGCTGAGGCGAGTTCCAGAGCCGGGCCTGGAGTCAGGAACTTCAAAATGTTGGCCATGAAGACTAGAAAAGAAATTTGTGAAGGTAATTAAAACCAGCATATCAGTCTTGTATGAATAAGCAGCCAGTACACATTACAATTCAAGTACTTCACAGAGTGCAACAGTCGGGTTCAGGAAGTTAAAAACCTATTCATTTTCTCCATACGATGAATTGATTTTTAATGATAACTTATAAACCTTGAAATCTCCATCCATTAAAGGTGCTAAAGAGGATCTTTTCGTCGACTGAGAAACCAAAGACTGTTAGTGAGTTTTTGAAATGAGTGCATGCGTAAGAACAACCCCCCTCCTTCACAGCTCGACATTTCGAGGGAACGCCTCCCAAAACTCGTGCACGAGTATTGGAACACGAGTGTTTACCACCGGCATTCGCTGTGTCGTGTTAGTGGATTCATTATGTCGGACTCACCGCAGGTAACTCATAATCTGCAGTTGTTACTCCTGTCTCCTGACAAAAACATTGCATGCAGCGCCTGTAGAGTGTGGAAAGTTACTGGAGCGCGCAGCTGCGCACATCTCGCACAAGGAACATCATGGCAGTGATTGACAAGCCAGAGGGCCAATCGTTTACGCGATGATCGCGTAAACGATTGGCTGATGTTTTTAAGGCCCTACCTCGTGCACAGATGATGTATATTAATATTATTCCTTTCAGTGCACCTAATAAATAGTCTTTTATCAGTTAGTAAAGACAGTTTCAAGTAACATTGCAAAAATGTATAAAACAAAACATCCTCTTTAGCACCTTTAAAAAATGAAATCATAATTTTTAATCATTAGCTTTTTATTTATCCATCACTTTTAATTTATGTTGTTTGCAATGCTTTAATTGTAGTTCTTCCCCACATTAAAGCTGCTAACTACTCTTTTAACTTTGTCTTTTTGTCTAATTTTCAAATATTTTTTGGTTCGAATCAAAGTTTGAAATGTTGTGATTCACGTCATAGCTGGTTGGTTTGGTTCATGGCTTATAACTCTTAAATGAAGAATTTTTTAAAAAAATCCCTATGGGAAAACTTGAGTGGGTACTGTTGCACTCTATAATAAAAAAATAATTCTAAATATTATAAAAAGCATTAAATACATGCAAAACCATTGACAAACACATAAACGTATCATCTCAGATGTTGTTTTACCTGAATGCAGATGGTGGTCGTCCATCATGTGCACGAGAAGATGATTCTCCAAAGAGCTGCCGGTGCTTCTCCTGAGGTGTGAAAGGTCGCTGTGTGGCAAGACTTCTGAGAGAGCGACGAGCCTCTGACACTATCTCAGCACTTGTCCGTCTCCTGAAGCTACTGCTCATTTGGACATGCTCACTTTTGTCCTGCTGGAGCTCCATTCCAGACATGCTTGATCCATAGGGATGTGTACCAGTATCAAAAGCCTGAGACCTTGACCATTATTCTATAACAAAAACTGGTTGGCAAGATGCATAACTATGATGAAAGGAAGAGGAGCATTTATCTTTTGCACAAAATTAACTGACTCTTGGAAATATAAAGATTTAACTGTCCCAGAAATATATAGCTGATTTAATTGCATATTTTTCTGATATTCTTATCTTTATTACCTCAGTCAATCTATTCACATGGGTTTGCTCTCCTGTAAGACTTGTTTTAAATACTTTATATTTATTACTTTTTAAAAGTAATTTCAAATGCACCGCACGCACACGTGTTCAAATGTTTATAAACCGAAGTCATATAATCCAATGCAAGACAAGCATGCGCGTCCACGAACCGTCACCATGGAAACACAACGCTGTTACAGTAGCTTGGGTGTAGCAAAACAAAACATTTAAAACATATAACGTAAAACGAAACAAAATAATAATATAAAAAACTCGCTTAGCTATCTTAAATTCAGGTAACCAACAAAACAACAACATTAAACTACGACACTATTAGTATCAAGTGTCGCTTGCAGCCTACTTCATTAGAAAACTTGTTCTTTTATGCAGTGCGTGATGTAAACAGCACATAAAAACAATATTACCCTTTACCTTGATTTCCAAACGAGTCTTTGATTCACTGTTTTAAAGAGATCATCTTTAATCCAGAAAGATGAGCGTGTGTGACAGCAGAAAGAGGGACGCACACCACAGTTAATCACGGCCACGCGCATGGTCATGTGACACAGGGAGGCTTTTGTTGTGTGAAGTGTGAAACCTACTGCCTTTTTACTTTATTTCTGTCATGTTTTTTTTTTTTAGAGTTAGAAAAAAGTCATTAGGTGCCATAACCCGTAATTAAATACGGATTACCTTATTATGTAAGTGTGTTTTGAATCTTGTGAGCCTCAGCCTTAACATATTACAAGGGAAAAACAGAAGAGACCATTCAAACGTTGACCTATTGTAACGAAAAGAACATATATTTATTTAGCCTGAAACTAAATTAAGTCTTAATTTTTTATTCCTCTCCAAAACTCATATGCCTGGTGTTCAGTGCAAAATCCTAAAATTCAGGCCCACAGAGACTCGAGGTGTAATTGTGAGGCGACACGTCAATCACCCACGAGAGGTAACAGGTGAGCTGATACCCACCCAGAATGACAAATAAAGAGGAATTTAAAGCTACACATTTGTAGCCTTGTTCAAATGAGACAGTCATTAGAAATATCTCAAATTCCTTAACAGAGGGCATTATGCAAATGTATAACGTGCTTGTCTTTTGTAACCCGAGACATCTATTTTGTCTGTTGTGGTTTTACCATAGTCATTTCCCACAGAGCTTGTCCTCCCATTTAAATCTTCCGAGAATCTGTCTACTCATTCGTTAAATTGCATATTAGAGACTTCAAACATCCTAAGTGACAGTAGTGAAGATTCTGCAGACTGTCTTATTTTCATAAGCAAATCCACATATATGACGGAATAAGGACATTTTCTTCATTTTCTTCTTTCTTGTTTAGCGGGTTATTTTAAAACTACTCTGCAAGAAAGACTGATATGGTTTATCTAACACACTATAAAACGTCCTATATTTCTCTGTTGCTCATGAAGTAAAATGCACATACGAGCCATCTTTTGGCTCTGGTTAGATTTAAATAACTCTACAAGCTTCATTCTCATGGATACAAGAAGCCTCATTGGTGTAAGGTGATTGGAGAAGCTAGCCAATAAGGAGTTAGTACAAGAGTGCTCATTGGCCAATGGCTGCATAGATATGGTTGCCCTCTTTCATTGTCACTAAGGGAGTGTGGTGCCAAGGATGGCAATTTTGATAACATTATGTAAAGTGAACTGCATTTTTACCTGCCTGTCAGATTTTTGATAAAGCTTGCATGAGGTGCACACATCTGTATTTAGAGGGCTGCATGAATGGTGTAAATTAAATGATCTTGTGAACCTCGACACATACGCACATACACCACTGATGCTGGTTGCTCTTCTTCTACGTCACTGAGGTAAATTGGTTTGCTTTGCAAGGACCATAATTTTTCTTGCTGCTGTCTCCTTGGCAACCAGTTCCTTATGGGCAGTCTTTGGACACACATTGACTCCCTCACCTGGTGATAAGGAGAATGCAGTGATGACACACGAATGTATGACGAGAAGGTTAAGCAATGTGTTTGCTTAGACTTTACACAAAGTAAGAACACTCAAACACTTTGCGCTTGTGTCAACATGTGGTCGAGAAGCACTACAGTTTTTGTTTTGACCAAGGACAAAGAGCTCTTCACTTTATTTGCAGACTTAATAGGAACTATTTTATATTTAATTGAAGATAAAGCCACCATAAAATCAAATTTTGACAATTCTTATTTTTTATGGAATATTGCAGTGATTATTATAAACTATTTATTCGATTCACTCTTATTATGTCATAATACGGAAGAAAGGAAGATCTCAACTTCCATTTCATGCAGATTTTAATTGGATAATTTAGGTCTACCACTATTACCTGTTGTAGATCACTTGCTGCTGAGCAAATTTATCTGTGTTTGATCCATGAAAGTAGGATAGAGGAACAAACATGGCTGGAAATGTCATGAACCAAGCTGGGGGCTGTTCAGATTGTCATGCCTCAGTGGTACAAGTAACCAAATCCCAGAATACATTGCTGTCATTGTCTCTTCCCAGCACATACTCAATCACTTGCTCTACCTTGCTTGACATAAATAAAAATACCTGTGGTGTACCAGACATGTTTTAGCCTGCTCAGCATAAATAAAAACACACGGTCAAGCATGTACACTAAGCCAGGATAGATTGTCAGGATAAAAATGTCATTGCTGTTGGAGCCATAACCTTGTGGGAAGTTCTCTGACCAATGGTGGAATGTGTGATACTGTATACATACATATATAAACATAAATATAGGTGAGTTCTGTGTTTTGTTTGGAAACATTTGTTGCTTTTTCCATCCAACATACTAATTTGCTGTGAGAAAAATAGTGAGAACAAGCAGCTGACATTGGCATTTTCTTTTCTAACAGATTGGCTTTGATTATGACGCGGTGATGACAGACTGCTGATTGACTCATCTGCTTACAGTGCTGTCCAGAAAAGCCAGCCACACACTCTCTCACTCTGTTCTGTGAGCTCAAAGTGGGGTGCTATATATTTCAAACAACTATAGTAATGAATCCAGTTCCGGTTGCACAAGTTACAGTGCAGAGCATGCTGAGCTAAGGTGGGTGAAAGGTGATGGGATGGAATTTGAGGCAGAATGTAGTGATGATAGCAATGACAGAACTTAACTTTTCTATTAAGGGGCGATATTTACCCCCTTAAAAGGGCGTTTTTACCTCTATAAGGGCATTTTTCTAACCTTATTAAATGTATGAATCTTTTTTTTTTTTTTTTTGTCAAATTCTTAAATTTAATGAACACATTCAGTTACAATAATAAGATACTATAGGGCTGTTACTAATCAAATGAAATCAGTATCCATCTTTGCACAGAATCTGCATCTGAAATGGCATTTAGATGCAGCTCAGAAGAGGTATGAATGCATTTATATTGATTTTAGTTGCATAAAAAATGCAATGTGATGTTTAAATAAAATAAAAATGAAATTGTTTTTTTAATATGAAACCAAAACTGCCAGTAGGTGGCGGCAAGTCATTGTATTAATGAGTGAGTCATTAGTCATTCATTCATTCAACCGATTTGTTC
This sequence comes from Megalobrama amblycephala, assembly GCF_018812025.1. Lineage (NCBI taxonomy): Eukaryota > Metazoa > Chordata > Actinopteri > Cypriniformes > Xenocyprididae > Megalobrama > Megalobrama amblycephala. The sequence goes on from NC_063054.1 coordinate 26,200,896, forward strand.
AAAATGGCTTATTCATTCATGACTGAAGCAAGTGACTGCCTTTTATGAATGCGTCATTGAATCATTTACTCAACCAATTCATTAAAAAACGCAGATTTGTTCAGTATCAAAACACCAATGTGTATTGCTCAGAGTTGATATGGATACAGCAGTGATGTAGCTTTGTTTGGAAATATTTTTGTAGCAAAACAGACCAAAAACAAACAATATTGACAATATTGTGTCTAAAATATAAGTCACTTCATATTAACTTCTTGAATTTTTGTATAAGTATCACATTTACAATCATGCTGATATTCAGGAAAACGGCACTCTTGCTCATATGTTATAAAAACAACTTATACAGGGTGACTTTTTGCCCCAATATCTTGAATTTTGGTGGCATTTTGACCCCCATTAATCTCCAACCCTGGATGATACTATTCACAGCATGTTGTGTCTTTTGTCAGTGCGACACACCTCTGACACCCAGCTACACCTATGTGCACATAATGTAAAGGTATAATCAGACTAATACACACTAATAATGCTGTTAGATAAATAAAGTCATGGAATGTTGACACAGCTAACACTCATTGGAGCTTTGCAGTCATAATGGCAGTTGATATGATGTATTGATGTCAACTAACATGCATTCACAGTATATGGATGAAGTACATGTAGCCAGCCATAGTTTGGTACAGGACTTTCCTTTAATTATCATTTTTCTTTTAATATTATTTTTGAGGTTTATTTGAGAATTTCATTGGATGTGAACACAATGGGACTCTTTGTTTACTGTGTTTGTGGGGTGCTACACTACTGTTTGCCTCCCCCCATTCCCCTGCCCCAAGATTTATAGGTACAGCCCTATTTCCCCCTTCACTGCTGATTAGAAGGTTCCCTAAGGACTGTCATAAATGTGCTCTATCTCTTTCTCTCTCTATCCTTCTTTCTCATCCCCCTATCTACAGTACATTACTCTGTGATTTTATTCCCATGCTCATGTCCGTGGGTCTGTATGCTCTATAATGAATTGAATCTACAGCTCATATCTGGCCTCGGAAACAAAGAGATGAGTGTGCAGTTTAATGGTTTGTGTGTGTGTATCTCTGTGTGAGAAGGGTCAGTGTGAATATGCCTATGTTATGTGAGAGATGCACATAATGGTGCTAATAAATCATGACTTTGGCCCATTTTCCTTTTGTAATCATGTCAGAAATCACCAAGGGCACAGATTGTGTACAGTAGATTATCGCTCTATTGTCTCACAAAGCATAGGGACTCATTTATTCGGTCTCAGTGACAGAGAGATTGTAATAAAAGAAAGGGATGGTCCAAGAGAGAGAGAATGGTCACTGAGAGATGAAAGGAACATGAGAATAGGATCATGGATCAGATGGTAAAGAATCTTTGTTAGACATTATAACATTATCAAGTGCTGGCTGTTTCCTTCTCTCTTCCCTGACACACACAAGTGTGCTTGTGTGTGTGTTTGAGAGAGATGTTTTAATATATGTACAGATGATCTAGAATTAAATGCTCACCGAAGCAATAGCCATGTGGGAAGCGCTCTGATATATAATGCATTTGCACCTCAGGCGACCTGAGTTCGAGTCTCAGCTCGTAGTCCTTTCCCATTCCTGTTCCCTGCTCTCCTATGCAATTCTGTCCTATCCAAAAAAAACTGAAAAAGTCCAAATATAACGTTAACAAACTCAATGTTGTCAAGAACACATGTAGCATAATCCTCTCAAAATGTGCTATATAAAATCACTTGTGACATGCATTTTCTCAGATCACTGTTTTTTGCATATATGCAAGGAAAACATCTAAATTATTCCATTGTGACACAATTTTGGACCAATAACTATATATGGCTTTATAGGGCATAATACAGCCTTGACCTCTTCACCTTTATGACAAATTATTCAGAAAATAAAATAGACCACATTAAACATTCTTTACTTCTTTCTGAGATGCGGCACAGGGCAATAAAGAGGAGACATAATAAACAGGGATTAAAGGATTAGTTCATTTTAAAATGAAAATTACCCCAAGATTTACTCACCCTCAAGCCATCGTAGGTGTATATGACTTTATTCTTTCTGATGAACACAATTGGAGTTATATTAATAAATATCCTGACGCATCCAAGCTTTATAATGGCAGTGAACGGGACCAACGAGTATGAAGCTGAAGAAAGTGCTTCCATCCATCCATCATAAACATATTCCACACGGCTCCGGGGTGTTAATAAAGGCCTTCTGAAGCAAAGCAATGCATTTGTTTAAGAAAAATATCCATATTTAAAAAGTTATAAAGTAAAATATCTAGCTTCCGCCAGACCGCCTTCTGTATTCAACTTACGAAGAAAGTATAACGCCTCTCTCAGTTCAAAATGCTTACGCTACGTCCTACGCCTTCCGTATTCAACTTATGATGTTTTCTTACACAAAGGCATCACTTCGCTTCAGAAGGCCTTTATTAACTCCCCGGAGCCGTGTGGAGTATGTTTATGAGGGATGGATGCACTTTCCTGAGCTTCATACTCGTTGGTCCCGTTCACTGCCATTATAAAGCTTGGATGCATCTGGATATTTATTAATATAACTCCAATTGTGTTCATCAGAAAGAAGAAAGTCATATACACCTAGGACAGCTTGAGGGTGAGTAAAGCTTGGGGTAATTTTCATTTTAAAGTGAATTAATCCTTTAAGTCCCTGTGACTGGTTCAAGCTCACAGTTAATAAATGAAGCTCCCAGTGGCTGCAGTGACTACAGATTCGCAGGATATTGTGCTGTGCAATTAGATCAGGCCTCTTTTGTTTGAAAAGAGTGAGCTAATGCACAGCTGATTGAGTAGATTGATGTGTCCTTCACTTAAGGATTTCTGTCTCTACATTGATTTCAGGTTCTCACTGATCACAGGACTGCACATTTCCCTGTCCATTCATCTGCTGCCTAATGGTTGTCTCTCCATCAACTCCACCTTGTTCTTCTCTCGCTTTATCTCTCTCGTACAGAGCTATAAAGAGTTGCCTATTTTCCTTTTCATTTAGCCTACACAAACAGGTATTTAAACTGAACTTCTTATCTGGGAACACTGTTATCTTTGTGATGTTCTACATCTTCAACAAATGTTGGAGAATTCCTTGTGTGCCTGTGTGTGTGCACAGCATCTCGTACAGGTTTTCTTGTATCTTCACATCATAGAAACGAGTGGAGTGTAGAGCACACTATTAAAGTGAAAAGTTGATGCTTATAAATTGAGGATTTTAAAGAAATTAATTTTTTTTAATTAATTTTAGTAGAGATTTTAAAAATTAACTAGTCAGTTAAAAAGTAACTACTCAGCTACAAAAGTAATTATGCCTAATAATAGGAAAATTGGGAAAATTATTTTCAGTGACCTGTGTATGGTGCTTTAAAACGCGTCCTCAACAATCACTAAAGAAGAAAAAAGAAAGACATCTGCAGTGATCACTAATTGACTTATTAGCTATTGAATGACTAGTTGACCATCCTGTCCCGTCCCAACTCTAAATGCTGAGTGTATACATGCCTATGTCCTCCTTCTGAACTGTATGTGTGTAACAAAGCCTAATGGTGTTTTCAGTCACAGATCCCAGAATGTTGTACGTCACACTGCTTTGAGGCAGATTGTATTCTACTGCCTAATGGATAGTGAACCTGAGATCCCTCACACATAGGCTCTCTCTCTTTTTGTTTCTCTGTCTCTCATTTACCATGTCACACTATCCCTTCAGCAATGACATCACCACACCACAGCCCAGTTCTCAAATCCCCATGTCATCAATCCCTCCTCACACAGTTTGACCAGTCAGACCACAGCACTGACAGGTCTGGCCTCACCTGAGGAGTCAGAGGTTAAGACATTCATGGCATGCACATGATTCACGATGTAAACGCCCATTAGCCCTTTTTAGCTCACATTATTTGTTGTGTACACAAATGCACTATTATAAAAACCTCATGCCATACACACCTAATTGCTTATAATGTTACTTATCTGTCATCATCAACATTTTGATATACTCACACGTGAGAGGGACAGAAATATGACAAAGCATGTCTTAACGGAGTGATTCTGTGGTATTTAAGGGGTTAGTTCACCCAAAAATGAAAATAATGTCATTTATGACTCACCCTCATGTCGTTCTACAGCCGTTAGACCTTCATTCATCTTCCGAACACAAATTAAGATATTGTTGATGAAATCCGATGGCTCAGTGAGGCCTCTATTGAGAGCAAAGCCATTCAAACTCTCAAGGTCCATAAAGGTACTAAAAACATATTTGAAACAGGTTATGTGAGTTTAGTGATTCTATCTTAATATTATAAAGCGTCAAGAATACTTTTTGTGCACCAAAAAAACAAAATAAAGACTTTTCAGCAATATCTATATGGGCTGATTTAAAAACACTGTTTCTGAGCTTTACGAATCGAATCAGTGAATCGGAGCACCGAAGTCACGTGATTTCAGCAGTTTAGCTGTTTGATAGGAGATCCGAATCACTAATTCGAAACAAAAGATTCATGAAGCAGTGTTTTGAAATCGGCCCATATAGATATTGTTGAAAATCGTTATTTTGTTTTTCTGGCACACAAAAAGTATTCTTGTCGCTTTATAATATTAAGATAGAACCACGGAAATGGTCAACTGTTTCAAATATGTTTTTAGTACCTTTATGGATCTTGAGTTTCAATGGCTTTTGCTCTCAATAGAGGCCTCACTGAGCCATCGGATTTCATCAACAATATCTTAATTTGTGTTCCGAAGATGAACGAAGGTCTTATGCTGCGTTCACACCAGACGAATAAATCGCGCTATTCGCGTGTAGTTGGACGCTTGAACATTTTGAGTTTACTCGCTTCATTCGCGCGTGAAAATCCCTTCACAACAGACGCGAATTCGCTTCATGAGAGGGGCTCTCCCGCTCCTTTATGTGTCCCAGACTCTCCCACTGCTTTCTGCACACTTCCTCTGAAAAAACACAACTTGTCAGTGGGGAAATAATTGTAAATTACAGCGAATAAGCTCAATTGGTCGTCTTTAGTTGGCTTGTAGTCTTAATATGTATATATATATATATATATATATAGCTCAAATTGAGTAAAGACCGTTTTTTACAACTTATAAGATTGTCCGACCTCCTCACTCACTTTCTTTCAAACACGATCCTTTTTATTTCTGTTTCTATAAATGTATGAAGATGTATAGCGACGATGATTTTGTCCTCCATTGTTGTTTCGAATTTCTGCCACAGCTCGCTACGTCACGTCACTGCTAGAGCAAGCTCCTGATTGGTTAACGTGGCGCGGAAATTTGCCAAAGTTCCGATTTTTCAACTTGCGCGATTCGCGCGAATCACTCAATTCGCGCCGCGTCATTTGCGCCGCAGGATGTCAATTCGCGTCTTTGCATTGACTTAACATGTAAATCACTCGCGCTTAACGCTTCATTCGCGTCTGGTGTGAACACACAATTAGGGGTGTAGAACGACATGCGGGTGAGTAATAAATTACATTATTTTCATTTTTGGGTGAACTAACCCTTTAAGGCTCGCTTTTACTGTACACAGCATACTGACACAATGGCATGCATTGTTATTTGGTCTTACCAATGTTATTTTAGTATTATTTATTTACTATTATAGTATTTATTTGTTTTACTAGTAATCCTGATATGCGCTTTTGTCATTTTCATTATTTTTTGTTTCAGTTTTAGTACTTTTATTACTTCTAAAACTATTTCACTTAGCAGCATTTCTTAATTTTTATATTTTATTTCAGCTTTATTTCGATCACTGAGAAATGTAATAGTTTTATTTTCAGTTTCAGTTAACAAAAACAACACTGGGTCTTAAACCCAAGATTTATTTTAAATCTAAGAATTTTGATGAAGAACACCTTTTAACTTTGAAGTCAGATTTGTTTTCGGAGTCAGTATACTGTTACCACAGCAAACATCACACCTTGAATGCACACATACACACACCTCTGATCCACAGTATTGGCAAAACAGATTTGTTATGTAACAACCCTTGACCTTTGTGTGTAATGGCCCGTGAGTGTGTCTGTGTTTCAGTGGGACGGATTCCAGACATTTCTTATGGCTCTGTCAGAGAGAGACAGTCAACAATCTCTATTGGCTGTTAAACGTTTCATATGTGACTTGTGCATATAAACCATTTGTGAAAACTTTTATTGATGCTATAAAAAAAAAATTGAACAACCAAAGTCCAATTAATCAAATTAGGCTTTATATATTGTCATTGCACCATAGGGAATGTCCCAAGGTTCAATGTAACATTTGACAAATGTAATAGTTTTCAAAGAATATAGCCTTTCGCCAAAGTGACAACAGTTTTTTGAGGTCACTGAAAATAAGCCAACAGCAAACTGAAAAAGCAAAATTCCAATGAAAGCCAAAAAATTCCCTATACGAGTATTTAAAACACCAAATCATTATTTTTGGTTAATAGAAATTAATCATGTTTAAATGGATCAAAATTTAAAATAACTTAAAACAACAGCAGAGACAAATAGCTCAACCAAGCTTTATTTACATGCGCACCATTTCTTATACAAACTAGATTACAATTCAAAATGGAGTATACAGGAAAAATACTCACAAACATCTAGTAGAGAAGCCATATGACTATAAGATAGGTAAAAGAGCAAAGGTAAGAGAGGTGAGGGAGGAAGGCTACGAACAGGGTGGTAAAATGTGGGAACGGTGCAGTGGCGTGCACTGGGGGAGGGAGGTGCCGGGGGGGCTTGAGCCCCTTCCCCTTTAATCGCAAATAGTAAAGTGCCCTTTCGGCCATATTGCAGTGCCCCCCGGAACGCGATTTCGCCCCTACGGAGATCTGTGCAGGCCACTGGAGCAGTGGTATTTGCTGATTATCACGATGGGCATGTGTAAATAAAACCTGTAATGTTTGAAGATCTGAAATGGTCATCTGAAAAAAATAGAATTTTAAAGTTTTTTTTTTTTTTTTTTTTTTTTTTCCAGTGAAAGAAGTGAAAGAATACATGCAAGGCAATTTTTGAGACAGTGAGATTATTGTCTCTGAAAGAATTTACAAGTTTCAGCTGTCTTATATGGGTGATTTTCCAATTTATTGCATACTTGATATTATCAGTTCAATGTGAGTTTGAAAAATGAATATGATGAAAGCAGTTTTAGGGTGTGGAATCATGGTGTAAAGCAGGTGTGTCAAACGCACACGTAAAATTAAGCTAAAACATTAGCACTCATATCAATATTTCGTACTCATTTAGCTACAGCAGGACATCTAAACACTTTAATTTACACAGTTGCATGTTCTTGCATCTAAACTTCTCCTTTCATGTCAATGTTGTATGATAAATATTCCGAAAGGTGTGTGTGAAATGGTTACATTTCATCTCCGCTCCTTTTGTTTGAACACATTATTGGTTATTAGAGCAGAATAAAATTGATTCTGTTCATTTGCGAAGTGCATGTACTGCTCACGCACTCTGAAAAAGTTAAATGCATTCAGTAACGTTTAGTTTGACACCCCTGCTATAAACCATGTCTGTCCAACTCCCCATGTAACAATTACATTATTTTGTTCAACACGTGGACTTTGAAAGACATATTTGTATTATCATTACATTTTATAAGTATAGCAGGATGTATACATATATATGCATTGCACATGATGCATATGTACATTTACATGCATGCATCCATGGAAGTATGCAGTGAAGGGTAACCTTCTCTGAGGGACAGAAACACAGAACATTAGGATTTGTACATGATTCGTGACAATAGCTGAGCACAATGGAACAATAAAGACATTAATAAACTGACAACAACACAGGATGAATTCCTGTAGCTTCATCTCCTTACTTCAGAAGACTGTTGTTCATGTACAAATGTTCATAAAACATTTCTGAAATTGTGTACAGCCAGGTTGCAGTTAATTCAAGATGAGGCCCTGATGTTGTAATGGAGACCCCACTCTCCCCTGAGCAATAGTGATGCATTTTGCATACAGGGACAGAAAAGTCCCCAAATTTCACTGTGTGTCTTTTGTGATTTTGGCTGCCAGCATCTCCTACATTTTCAAGTAATTTGGCAAATGTACAAAAGATAGCTTATTGTTTTTTTGCTCAGTAAAGATTGCTCCCAGAGGAAAGGCCCACCCACCATTGAATGCTGCCATGATGCTAAACACTAATCCTAATCAATTATGCTATGTCCTTGTGGCCAGGGAAACACAGATGGCCTTAATACAGGACAGGGATCAACACTGATCATTTAGCACCTGGTATGGCATGGAAATGTCCACGATGCAAGTTAATATTTATTTAATCATTACGTTTGGCTACATTTATATGCGAGAAGTCCAAACATAGCTTTGCTGGCTAAATAAGACGCCTCCACCTGCTAAGCTTTCAATTTTACCACTTTTTTTGTACAGTTACAGACAGTACACACAAATTAATTACTCCTTATAAGGTTATATTCAATCACAAAAATGTATTACTTAAGTATTATTATGAGGCAACTATATTTCAGATTGGGAACTAACTACTGTATGGTAACAGTGAATTAAAAACCAAAAATGGTGGATGAAGTGCACCGTGACAAGCTACTCCATCTGAGCTCTGAAATTTTTCAGGTTAACTCTCCACCTCATAGTTGTACTCTTATATTGATCAATGACTATACAGTTAGTGCTTAGAGGATAACAAGAGTAGCCAATCATTTAACAAAATTGTGATGGAAAACAGAGCGAGACCCCAGCCAAGGAAACTAAGTTTATGACAGAAAAGCTACAACAGGCCTATTTAAACACTTTAGATTACTTCACGTCTAACAGTGGGATGATTTCAAACATTGCATAATGTTGCATAATGATCTGTGAGTTCACTGTTAGTTTGTGTTTCTCCATTGGGCAGTCTTTCGTTAATAGTCTGGGTCTGCTTTTACAGATGGACCTGTAAACAGGCGTATCATCCAGTGCTTGCCGTAGACAGCAATCTTGGCAAAGATCGACTTCAAGTCTTTTGGATGTTTTTTTTTTTGTGCAGTTTTTTTGTAGTTGTTATTTTATTCGTTTTCTCTGCAGTTCTGAACCTAGAGAGAAAGACAAAAAAAGTTCTATATTAAAAAAATCTAATGAGATCAACAAAACACATCCTGTACAGTATAAGGAGCTGATCACACAAAAAGTGTTTTTGCATTCCACTGCACTGCTTTTCCATTGTTTTTCTACGTAAATATGCGCTAGACCATTGCGCTCGCATATTTTGCAGCATCTCACACGACACTGCGTTCTAACAATGTAGCACTCAAGTTAAAAAATGCGTTCTGTGTGAATGGCCCCTTGCAAAATTTTTATTTCCTGCTGTAATGGATCTAAAAAACATCAACAGTGACCTATATTGAAGCTCTTTTGTTATTTATGTTGATCTTTGTTTATATGTTTATAAAATGTATTTTGGCTCACCTAAGAGACAGCCATCAGCCAGGCACCCAACTTTGATTGGACTGTTTTGTCCCAGTGAAGTTTCCCACAGGATTCAGACTAACAGCGTTTTGCACCAATGCATCAAAGTTAAAATCCAGTCCATCAGATTCCATTAGTTCAGAGCGGATTATGGAATCCACATCGCAATCCAGACTGCCGTTAAACATGTCCAGGTCCAAGTCTGAGGGAAAACGATCTGTTCCTGAGGGGTGACAGATCCCTACCCCGTTACTTCCATTCAGGCCAGAGTAAAGCGATGTCTCTGTCATCAACATGGAGGGCTGTGGCTGGAGGTGCTGCTTTGCGGAGACTAAATTATTAGCATCATTAACTAGACTTTGCGCCCTGTTGTTGGAGAGGGAACGGAAAGCACCCTGGGAATTGGACCCCTGATGGTGTTGCTTGTTCTGGAGGTGGCCGCTTCGCCCATTGAGCACAGTACTGAATGATGACATCATGGGATCATTACGAAGCATGAGGCCATTGCGAAGCCGGGAGTTTTGAGAGGTGACGGCAGTGCTGGCCTGTGATATAAGTGGGTCTGACTGCGTCATCATAACGTCACTATGACTGTGTGAGACCAGTGAATCAGAATTCAGCAGCTCCTGAAGTGAGTTTCCAAAACAAGAAACGCTAGAAAATGATGTTTGCTTGTTTTCCTGGATGGTCTGCATGGGCGTCTGACGCAGACCTCCTGCTGAAGGCCCAAAAATGGGGTTACTGAATCCTCCGGTGTTGTTGCTCACAGTTTGGGATGATGAGGAGCTTGGGGGTGATGCAGTGCTCTTGGAGCCAAAACCAAAAGTAGAAGACCCTTGAACAACCTGGACTTGTGTGGCGATGTTGTCCAACAGATCGACCATTAGGTTGTCAGCCTCATTGAGATTCATTGTGCCAGTCAGGTCAGCTAGCCCTGGAAGTTCTGTCAGGCACGTTTTGGAGTTTGATGAAGATGATGAGGGAGGAGAGAGACTGCTGGGGCTGGAGTAGAGCATTGGGGACAGGGGTGGGCCATCTGGGACATCATCAAGCTCTGGATTGGCAAGAATAGGTGACAGGCGGCCACTCAGGGTGCTCGCGTTGGAGTTAGTTCGCGAGCGGAAGTCAGTCCAACAGGATTCCAGTTCGTCGCTGCTCCGGGAAGTGGGACTTCCTGGCCACTTAGACAGACCACCAGCAGATACGTTCTCCAGCGAACCCTCCTGGGCAGCCTGCAGCGCTGCCTTTTTCTTGGCTGCACGCCCACGTGCAGTCTTGGTGTATTTGTTACTATTGTCCATGGAGACTGCACGTCGCCTTGGCGCTTTACCTCCCCGCCCCCCTTCAGGATTGATCATCCACCACGAGCTCTTTCCAGTTCCCTCGTTCTGTACACGGATGAAACGGCTATGCAAGGACAGGTTATGCCGGATGGAGTTCTAGAAGAAGAAAAGACAGAAAACAGGTTGTTATAAATCATTCCATCATGCACACACACACACACACACACACACACACACACTATGTATATGTATCTCATGTACATATTTAGCTTGCTGCGGTAGTTATACAGTGTTTGGCCGTACACCAATTACATTACTTGCCCGGCACCGCCCCCACTGTTGTTTTGCTTTTTTATAGAAAAAAACCATTTAGTTCACTTGGACAATGGACTCTACAATTATAAACTAAAAGCGTCTGCTCTGCTCCATACAGCACAAGCCGTAGAGTCACATTCAAAAGAGATCCCCCACCACCCCCGGTGTTATCGGAAATTCTGGTGTTGTTGCAAGTTTATATACCGGTGAGAAAATTCCCTCACCGTGACATCCCTAGTACATATTTACACTATTGTGTGCACATTGAGAACCTTTAGTGTCACAAGTCAGCTTTGTTGAGAAAAGATTCTATACAGACAATTGATCTAACATACACGAGACCAACATAGTTCCAACCTAACTCATGACATCTGAAGAACAGGTACTTTTCAGTGCTAATAAATAGGAAACCAGTGGAAAATAGATGCCATTGTGTATTACAAGTACAATGAGATCTCAAGAGGCTAAAAAGCACAATGTGACGCGTAACTATAGTAACTTAGTAGAGGAAAGAGTTTATAGCCAGTGACCATGGCAGAACAGACAGGTTACGTTTCTAAGATATTTTCTTTTTCCCCTCAATAATGAAGTCCATAAATGCTAAATATTTAAATTATTATATACATTATAATATATAATATGTGCCTTATTTTTTATAACTATTAGAGATACAGAGCTTAGTTCATGTTGATAAGCACATTTCTAAACTGAAGTACCCCGTCTTATGACGCACAAGATGTATGTGTGTGTGTTGAGTTATGATGAGCGATACCACGGATACCGGTGTTTACAGTGCCAAGTCTCTCTAGAGATTAATGACATAATGTTTGTGTGTGTGAGGGAAAAGAGGCGTAAGGGTATGACTAAAACCTCAATGGAGCAGCATGTTGTGAATGAAGTCATTAAAACCAATTCATTTTCTTCCTCCACTTGCTTGGCAGCTCTAAACAAACTTGTGGCACTGACACCAAAAACAAACTTGTGCCATTTACACCAAATGAATGAATGATTATGCAATGAATGAATTCTTTTTGTGTATATACCTCCCTTATTTCAACTGTTTTTTTGTTTGTTTTTTTAACTTTTATTGCATAATCCTGCTCTAGGCAAGGCCCTCGGGAGAGAACCTTAATAAGTGTTTATTGAGTGCCTATGCATGTTTTGATTTTCAGAGTATCGGTGTGTTTGTGGTTGACTTTTCAGAGCTGACTCATAGCAACTCAACTGCCCTTGAACTATCATAAAAATATACAGTAGTATAGCATAAGTTTGGTTTGTATTTATATCCACCTACATGAGATATCTGTGGAGGAAGGAAGCCCTTGGCTCAAACATAACCTACAGTATCCATACACATTATACTCTCAATAAAATGCTCGCTAAGCTCCACGTATAACTATGAGATGCACAAGTGCGGAGCCCACACCCTGTAAATCCTATATTTATACTCTCAGTCAGTACACATACCCACACTTTACTTAATCTGCAAAGCTCATCCTTCAGCCTAAAACTAATGGGACACTAACAAATGTTCTGTTTTTTAATGCTAAAAAGACTACAAAATCAGTTTTCACCTGTTGTGTTTAAATTGAACCCATTTTGTTTAAATGTATGATCTCTCAGCACACATGTGTGTGTTGTAAGAGCCTGTTAACTGAGTGCCCAGCTGCACACTGAATCTCTTTGGAACACAGAGACCTTTTTGTCCGTCAGCAACATGTGGTAACAATCCATCAATGTCAGCAGCCACGCAATGCACACACACGCAACTACAGCTTCGCTCACATTCTTCTTCTCAGAGATGTGTTTTGGTTATCTGGTGCTCTCTGTGAATGTTATTGCGCTCTGGCTGGTAATTTTTGTGATGTCAGGAAGCCAGTGGCAATACAAACCTATAACCAGCAGGCATTTGCCCACAAATCAACCAAACCAAAACCACAGTGAAATAAACCTGCCAACCCTTACGAAAGAGTTAGAAAGGAGAAAATTATATTGATTAAAGGGACATTTTAAATATTGAGACAATCTAAATGTAGGTTTGTCCTAATGTTACTGTTGAGTCTAGGGCTGGACAATAGCTAAAATGAATGAATAAATAAATATTGTCATGATAGATAGATAGATAGATAGATAGACAGATAGATAGATAGATAGATAGATAGATAGATAGATAGCAACCCATGAAGTCCTTCTTTCTCTCTGTTACACACATACACACCATTATTTCAGCAGTAGTAGCACATACTTACTGCAGCAACTCAAAGCAGAGTGAGTGTGTCTGTGTACACATAAAAATTTTGCTTTTCCAGAAATCTCATTTCTTAGCAAATCCAAGTATTGGCCTTCTGAGTATTTGGTCCATGTGTGCTTTTATGTTTGTGACCAAAAGGAAACGAAAACATTCAAAGTCGAGTGTTTATGTTTATAAGAAGGGTCAAACCAGAAGAGAGTTAGAAAAAGACAAGACAAATTTAAGAGAGTTTGAGAGGGAGGGAGCTCAGGGTACTTTAGCAATTTAGAAATAAATAGAGACCAATGTTAATTTTTACACCATTTTTGTTATAGTCATAGTCTTTTTAGAACATGGCCAACATTTATATTAGTCAATATTTTGTCTTGGGTTATTTTTTTTTCCATGGTTGGGTAGTTTTTGTGTTACCCAGCCGTTGGGTTAGAGGCTGATCAATCTCACTGACAGTTGATACAATAAACCCTTTCCCCCTTATTTCGTCTATTAAGTCTTTACAGTGCTGTAAATCATTTTATTTAATGCAATGCAATATACAGGAAAGAGATGTCAGTCAGCTGAATGTTTCAGTCAGCATCGGTCATCTCGCATGATGGAAACGTCTTTTTCCTTGAATATACTGATTTTTATTCAATATAATACTGAATATTATTCATTTGGATGTTAAAATATTTTCTCAGAACTCTGTACTGTTTGTTTATGTGCAGGTTATAAGGAGCCTGCCACGACATCTTTCGGTTATGAGCAGTTCCCCACCGAACAGCGACCCATCAGCGCTTACGACAGGAATATATGTGGAAAATAGAAGAAAACTAATCGAAGGGGAGAGAGAACTTTGAAAACTGGCTGCAGTGAGTTTTGGACATAGTGCTTTTAGTCTGTTCGTTGGTGTGAAAAAAAATAAGTCAAATATTAAATAACTTACGTTTGAAAACATATTTAACTTTTGAAAACCAATTTTGTTTAACTATAATCTGTAGGCCTATAATTGAGTTGTCATTTCTTTTCTGCACTTTTTCACTCGCATACACATGTACACGCTTTAACTCTTGCCTATATTTTTGTGCTTTCCTGGGTGTTCTTGCTTATTAATAAATGTTCACCTTATGATTATTACTGTTGCCTGTGTTGTTACTTTAGTAATTCTGTGTGATTTTTTTTTTCAAAATATGTTGGGTTCATTTTAAGCCAGCAATATAGTAATTTTTAATCAATGGTTGAATTTAATAAAAACAACCCAGCATATTGGGGCAAACATTTAACCCAACCACCAGGGTAAAAAACAACCCAACGCTGGGTTGCCAAATAACCCAAACTGGGTTATTTTTAACCCAGCATTTTTTTTAGAGTGTACCATTCAAAAGTTTGGATTCAGTAAGATATTTAATGTCTCTTATGCTCTACTTAAGTAAGAAGTAAAGAACAGTAATATTGTGAAATATTATTATTCAAAATAAGAGTTTTCTGTTTTAATATGTGACCCTGGACCACAAAATCAGTCATAAGTCGCATGGGTATATTTGTAGCAATAGCCAACAATACATTACATGGGTCAAAATTATCAATTTTTTTTATGCCAAAAATCATTAGGATATTAAGTAAAGATCATGTTCAATGAAGATATTTTGTAAATTTCCTACCATAAATATATAAAAATGTTTTTTTGTGAGTGGATATGCATTGCTAAGGACTTCATTTGGACAACTTTAAAGGCGATTTTCTCAATATTTTGATTTTTTTACACCCTCAGATTCCAATTTTTCAAATAGTTGTATTTAAGCCAAATAGATCCTATCCTAACAAACCATACATCAATGGAATGTGTATTTATTCAGCTTTCAGATTATGTATAAATCTCAATTTCAAAAAATGTACCCAGGGTTTTGTGGTCCAGGGTCACATATTTTAAAATCCAATTTATTCCTGTTATGGCAAAGATGAATTTTCAGCAGCCACTACTCCAGTCTTCAGTGTCACATGATCCTTCAGAAATTATTCTAATAGGCTGATTTGGTGAAACCCCCAAAATGATTTTGAAAACAGTTGTACTGCTTAATATTGTTGTAGAAACAGTGAAACTTTTTTAAAGAATTCTTTGGTGTAAAGTTATAAAGGTCTTTACCGTCACTTGTGATCAATTTAATGCATCCTTTGCTAAACAAAAGGTATTAATTTATTTTCTATACATTGCATATATATCTCATCTTCATTGTTGTTGTTACCAAAAAGCTCCTCATCAACAAACATTTCCTTTAGTAATTTCTTTGACTAGTTTAACACTGCCGCTGACACAGCAAAGGTGAAGACTCGAGAAAGGCACTTTATACACAAATGCAAGCATGCAAACATACACGGTCCAAGTACTCTGACCCGCACCCTCCTACTCTCGCCTCATCCCTTTCCCAGCTGCCTTGACTGCTGGAGAGAAAGAGAGAACATTCCATTCCATCCAACCAAAATGTGCGTTTTCCAGCCAGCACAGGACCTCTCTCCTTTTGTGTGTGTGTGTGTGAGAGAGAGAGAGAGAGAGAGAGAGAGAGAGTGAGAGAGTGTGTTTGTATATGAATCGACTGAAAACTAGTGGACTGCATGTGGAGTGGGGATCCAGTTCTCTCTGAAAGTACATTGTGTGTTTTCTGTTCTCTTTCCTCTGTTATTCTTATGTTACATTTGAGGTCCATATGTCCCAGTCAACCATATAAGATTTTTTTTTTTACACTAAAAGTACAAAACACATAAATTAAAGTCATTCGTGTTATTGTGAAGGTCATGCATGATTAACAAACTAGAAACAATTACATAACTGCATGCAAATCTATGGGAATGTTTATTCTTTCCCTTCAGAGTTTTACTGAGAACTAATAATTGGAGCACATGTTTCCAAAACACGAACAGTACAAAGCATCTTAGCATGTAAGAGTGCCTAAGCAGGGTATGTGTGTTGTGCACATTGCATAATGTGACATGTTCAAAGACCTCCTTGTTTATTCTGGAACTTCAGATCCAGGGGGTGGTGGCCTTCCCAGCCCACACTGTTTAGCCAATCACAGCATTTATATAAAGGCATACACAAACATGCACCATTGGTTAGTATGTGTCACCTGTGCTGTCCAGCAAACATACATGATCTCTCCTAACCTGTTTCCTCACATTTCAGCTGAGTATTTATAGCTTGCAAACACAAATATTCACATAAACATGCTCACTCTCTGACGTTTTAACACATTCAAGAGCTTGGCAACCGCTGTCTTTAACATGTCACTGCCACCAACTCATTGAGACGTCACAGCAATGCTTGAGTAGTAATACTATTAGGTGGCATAGAGTATCTTAGGACAGCATTATCTGTGTCTTGGGTACAGTTAGTCCTATTATCAGGCCTGTGTGCCAAAGAACCACAAATCCCATCCATTCAACTCTAAACAAACATAATGGAGATGGAAAATAAGAAAAAAGGAAGGAAGGGTGGTAGTGGTAAAGAAAAATAAGGATTTAAACCACTTTATTTATATATATATATATATATATATATATATATATATATATATATATATATATATATATATATATATATATATAAAAATTAACTTATAGCTAACATTTCTCATTTTAATTTAGTTTAATTGATGTAACAAAATAGCTAAAAAAAGAAATAAAATGAATAAAAACTATAAAGACATTAAAAAAATAATAAAAATTAAATAATAAAATACAAAAACAAAATAAAATTACTAAAACTTTAACCTAAGTTAAAATAAAGATGCACATTGTAAAAATAAAAAATAAATTCAAAATATTAATAACAACTATAATAGTATCTCAATGATAGTAAAATAACATTAGCTGTGTCCGAATTCAGAGGCTGCATCCTTCGAAATTCTAATTGAGCATTATTAAATGGGATGGTCTAGCTATGGAAAAACTGACATTTAAAAGTGTAATCTAGCATTTAAAAAAATATATATATATATTTTCTAGTCATCACTGGTGTGCAATGAATCTTGGGTTAGGCTAGGCTGTGATGGATCCGCCCGTTCTATCCTTCAGATAGGGAAAGAAGGACGCATTTGTAGGCCGCATTCAAAGGAGCCAGTTCAAATTGAGATAGACTTCGTCGTGCCGCTGTGATGCATTCGGCCTTCAAATGCAGCCTTTGAAGGATGCAGCCTCTGAAATGGGACACATCTACTGTTATATAATCACGTTAATATAAAAAAATATAAATATCACCATTCATGTATTTTTGTAATTAGAGAAAAAAAATTCTCAAATAATCAAAAAAAAACAAATTTTTATAATTTCTATATTAAAACCATGATCATTGACAAAAAGTATTCTGAAGTACAGAGTTTCAAAACCGCATTTAACCAATCCAGTGGAGAAGATTAAACACTCTCTCTAATCAGGAAGTACTAAATGTGCCCTTCCTGTCAGGTGGTGATGAATGACTGAGAGAATTGTCTGGACCACATCTAAAGCTTAGCTATTTAGGGTGATTGACTAAACAGGCTACGCAAAGTATAGAAATGTAAAAGTGGGGGAAAAAAAAAAAAAAAGGGAAAGTTGACTATCAAACCCATGAGAAATGTATGTCTGGCCATGGATGTTGAAGTTTATCCTCATAGTAAACTCCTCACACACGCATAAAATACACACAAGCATGTGTGACATTCCTTACAATGTGTGTCTATCATGTACTTCTCTCCACTGCTCAACTCGCTTCCCACATGTCCAAACTCTTGGTCCACACCCTGTTTGGCATCTCTCTTGGAATATGAAAGACCCACGACCTACTCAACAGATAAACAACACTGAACAGACATCAGCCATACATGTGATATTTTTAGCTGCAATTTGGAACACTGTGTCCCTTGATGTCCCAGGTTAACCTGGCCAAATTGATAGAGTAGGGACCTATTTATTCACGTCTTCACCAGACAGGTCTGCTAGTATAAGCTAAAATTCTTATTCCAATAGAGAGTGTTTTTTTCAGTAAAGCAATAAAACAAGCCCTCATGGCTCCAACAAATCTGTTCTCAATCATTGCTGTATTTGGTTCTCACTTTATCATTCCTGGAACCTGTTTGTCTAGCAAAATGCAAGCAGCATGTATTGAACACGTATTTGGATGACTACACCTGCTATATTTACCCCATTATAATTGCAGAGCTTGTGACATTTCAGTGAATAATTGGTTTCAAAGAGTTGCCTTTGTAAAATTGTCAAATGCACAGTATTGCGTGACACTGTTGGGATGATTCACTGACTGAATATCAGAAATGTAGAGTAACAAAGACTCATGTTTTCTTTATTTCTGCTCTAATATTCTCCTAATGAATTTGTTCATAGTGGCTGCTGTCGTTACATTACTGTGGCTCTCGGGAGTAACTGAAAACATCTTTATCAATGTTTGGCTCCGTCTCTATGTGAATGTTTGTCGCTCTTGTGCACATCTGGGCTGGATTTAAAAAAGGCACTGCTCTGTTTTATTTTTTTGCGGGTGTTTGTGTGTTTGAGAATGTGTATGCACTGCGGCTTTTCTAGCTAAGGGTGCAGCTTGCTCAAGGGGCAAGCCTGTGTTTCATTTGGTTTTACAATTTCATTGTATGCCTACATGAATTTCATGAATCGGTGTTAAAGTGAATTGCTGTTAAAGACTGGGTAATTAGCAATGTCTGAAATCACTCACTCATTCACTATTCAGTAGGGAGGCCTGTTTTACATTATTTACACATAAGTGAGACATAGAAACATGGTGCAATGCAAAATGCATTGCAGAATGTGTCCAAAAACAAGTCAAGATAACTCAAGATGACAAAGTCTCAATATGAATATCAGCTGTTTTACAATGGCTATGAATGTGGCTCATCCAGTCACAATTTATCTTTTGGTTTACGCTCCCCTTGCTTCAAATATGAATCTTTATTTTCTTTATTTCCATTTTTCATAACCTATATAATTTTATCAAGCTTTTGTCATATGGTCCCCTCGATTTGGATAACAGAAAATACAGCAGGTAAATGTGCATTGGCTGTACGCAATAAATCCTAGTGCATTATTTATAGGTGCCCTAGAATCAAAAATTGAATTTATCTTGGCATAGTTGAATAACAAGTGTTCAGTACATGGAAAAGACATACATTGAGTTTCAAACTCCATTGCTTCCTCCTTCTTATGTAAATCTCATTTGTTTAAAAGACCTCCGGAAAACAGGCGAATCTCAACATAACACTGATTGTTACGTAACAGTCGGGATCATTAATATGTACGACCCCAATATTTGCATATGCCAGCTCATGTTCAAAGCATTACACAAGGGCAGGACGTCTGGATGTGCACAGCTGAATCAACAGACTAGGTAAGCAAACAAGAACAACAGCGAAAAATGGCAGCTGGAGCGATAATAACTGACATGATCCATGATTACATGATATTTTTAGTGATATTGTAAATTGTCTTTCTAAATGTTTCGTTAGCATGTTGCTAATGTACTGTTAAATGTGGTTAAAGTTACCATCGTTTATTACTGTATTCGCGGAGACAAGAGCCGTCGTTATTTTCATTATTAAACACTTGCAGTCTGTATAAACACAACTTCATTCTTTATAAATCTCTCCAACATTGTGTAATGTTATCTTTAGCCACGGAGCACAGCCTCAAACTCATTCAGAATCAAATGTAAACATCCAAATAAATACTATACTCACATGATCCGACGCATGCACGCAGTATGCATGACGAACATCTTGTAAAGATCCATTAGAGGGTTATATTAGCTGTGTGAACTTTGTTTATGCACTGTATAACTGCACTTATAGTCGAGAGCTCGGGAGGGCAGGGAGCGCGAGATTTAAAGGGGCCGCGCAGCCTGAATCGGCGCATAGTTAATGATGCCCCAAAATAGGCAGTTAAAAAAATGATTTAAAAACAATCTATGGGGTATTTTGAGCTGAAACTTCACAGACACATTCAGGGGACACCTTAGACTTATATTACATATTTTGAAAAGACATTCTACGGCACCTTTATATAAAATATGTATATAACAATATAGAAAATTAAGTTGTTTATTCAGAATTCACAATAAAGTAGCTGAAATAGGGAGCAATTTCATATGCAATTTAAGTGACTGTTTTTGAGCAAATATACCCTGACCTCAACTTTAGCCCATTAAACATAATGGGAGGCACTTTTATATTGTGTGTCTGTGTGTAAGCATATGCTTGTGTTGAAATATTTGCGTAGAAACTTGCATTTTACTTTGCTGAGCTCTGCAGAGTATGGAGAGCCAGCACCCCCACATACATTTTCCTGCAAAAACTAGATAACAACAAGGCAGCACGTCTTTATCGCACCTCTACATGCAGCACTATTGAATGTCACTGTATGACTATCGTTTACAGTAACTCCTGCACTACAAGGACGTATAATTCATGAGGGTCTCAACGGACCTAAAAAAGGAGACAAAGAAATTAGCGTTGCAGCAGAGCGTGTCCCAGTGTTTTCTGCTGTACCAGCAATTTTCAACTCCCCTCCCCTCCCCCTCCCCTAGTTCCTGCTGCCTTGACTTTTGGGCCACATGATTTCCTGTTTCTGCTGATGTGACACACACAAACAAAAATACACTCAGCGTGTTGCACGTGCATATATGCGCACATTGTGTCACGCACAGATCTGGACAGCAATGCTCGGTCTTGTTCAAAATGATTGTTCTGTGACCAGGTGACCTACTTCTGAGTTATATCACACATGCACACAGTCAGCTGGGGATAATCTCATGAGAGTTTTACCCACAAGTAACAAATATCAATCTAAATAATGTAGGAATCCACTCCTTTGGCTCTTATACCAATTGAGCTTTTGCTTTGCTTGCAGTTTTGAAGCATCTGTACAGCTCTATGCATGTGTTTGATAGCGATAGTGAGGGTAAAGGGGAAGGACGATATCATTGGTTGATGCAATGTGACTTCGGATAAGGTGACAAGTTCATGTTCTCTGTGTAAACTGTGTAGTCTGAGTTGATCTCTGAGTTGACAAAAATAAAATAAATATACATATATAATATATTAGAAAATGTAAAGATCACATGACCAGCTAAATATTACATACTTGATCTCGATAACCCTGTTTTACTGGGCAATTTCACTCGCAGATAAATGAAGAAAAGACCACCTCGACATAAACAAAAAATGCTGAGTGCACCTTTAACTTCTTTAATATTGAAAACAGTCAAGAGCGCTGCCTGCTAATGTCTTCCTTCAAAATAAACCAGGCTGATTAGATGATTAAGGATGGGGTCACTTTGGCTGTGTACATGTGTTTGGATAAATAGGAGATTACAGTTCTAAACATAGAAATATTGAGACGTGCAGGAATACGCATAACATCAGCTTCAGTCTCTGTGCTTTTCCCTTACTCGTTTGCTCTTTTGCTTTCTCGTCTATACACTGTAACCAGAAAAGGCTACAAGAAAAGCTTTTTACATCATGGTTTTTGTCCCAAGTCTATCACACACCAGTTGAGTTGAACAAAAAACCCAACAACAACTCAATAAACAAAAACAAACAAACAAGGGCATGTTTTCTTGTGCTGGGTCGGTGTCTGTGTGTCTGGGACACGGCTGGTTTAAACAGCACAGTCCCTTCTCTGTGTAACTGGCTTAGGAGGCTTCGATCTGTCACTTATTCGTTCATCTCCCTTTCTTTCTTCATGTCTCTTTGTTCTGGTTCTCTGAGGCACACGAGCTTTAACCACACGCTGCAGCTCCCCATCATGACGAAACACACTGAAACACATCTCACGGACATGTCCTCTGAGCTATGTCTGTCTATTGATTTTCCCCCTCCCCCTCCACACTTTCTCTCTCGCCCTCACATTTGCCTTTCACAGAGATATATGACAATCCCCTGCGCCGTATTCAAGGGGTCAAGGTTTGCCTGGTTAGCGTGGTCCTCTTAACCCCTTCTGGTAGATGTCAGAATTACACAATCTGCCTGCAAAAAAAAGCCTTTTTTCGCTGTCAGCCATTTAAAAGTAGTTACATATTCTAACACATTATGACTAGGGCTTCGATTACGATTCCGATTCGATATCGATTATTTTGGATGTAGTATTTCAGTTACAGTACATGGCAAATTTTCTAGAGGAAAAAAATCTCTCAACTAATGCTGTAAACTACACATAGGAGTCAGTTGGTACAACTATAATAATATTGAAGGTTAAATTAACTTATTTATATACAAACACTTAAATTACACTCAATTATGTTTTTATTATAAATATAGTTTAGAATTACATAATCATATTTCTACTCCAATTCATTTTTTTGAAATATAAACATTTAAATCATGGCTGTCATAACCGATTTATTCAAACATGCATTAAATATTGAAGAAAATTAAAAATAATAATGACTATGTAATGGTGCATAGCTATATTTATCAGAATGTTGCTTTCTAGTGTACACTTTTCTAGCTAATGAGTTTATGGTCACTGAATATTTTTTTCGGTGTGTATATATATATATATATATATATATATATATATATATATATATATTTTTTTTTTTTTTTTAATTTTTTTTTTCCAACTTTTTAATATATATATATATATATATATATATATATATTTATTTTTCAATCAACTTCTTTTATGTTATAGCTTATACTAGGTATTACAGACCTCCTTGGCATCAGTGTGTCTGTAAATTTGTAAATAAGCACAGTTTTACAGGTGCGGATAATAGCAATAGGTTTAGCCATAACCACTTAGCTGTCCTACAGACCTTTGCCCTTAACTTCATTAGTGAATCACAGGTCTGGTCTCACTCTTAGACCTCACTTCCACAACCATCGAGAGCTCTTTCTCCAACTATTTCCTGTTCCAGAGATCATATACAGTATGGGCAGGGGCCCCAAAATGTACTGAGACCATACTAAAGATCACCTTGGGACCAGTTTGGTAAGTGCCACTTAAGTGTCTAAATACTTAATTTTTTTTTTTTTTTTTACCCATATTATTATCTGATCTGTTCAATGTGATATGCCTATATTGCATTAAAACACAGGTGTCAGAATTACGATGACTAAGGGCATAATTAGTTCTAAGATTCCAAAGCAAGCCACAGTTCCAAGAAAACAGCTTGAGGTAATTTCAGCTTATTGTGGATAGGAACGCATATCTCTGAATCTTAAAGGCCATTGGTGAAGTCCTTGATAGTAGATTGTCTCAAAAGTGGGACATTTGGGTTTTTTCCTCCTCCTCCTCCGTTCTTTCTCCCTTCTGCCATTTTGACTGGCTGACTCCTGTAAAGGGCTTTTCTCTAGTGGAACCCAGAACAAAAGCCTTCCAGTAACAACTCATCTACTGCGCTGAACTTTCTGGCACAGCTCCAGTGCATTCACACGCTCTCCGGCAAATTGGACTCTTTCCAGAATCATTACACACACACGCACACTCATAGTTGAACTGGGCCTCTCTCTGGAATTAAAAAAGAACTCTAGGAGAGAGCTTTGGAACTCAACACAATCAAGACATATGCGAGTGAGCATATAGCACTGGTTTCCATCCACTAAAGAACACTGATACACAAGCAGGGTGCCAATCCAGAGGCTTAATCTCACCATGAAACCACTTTTGCAAAAGGTCCGTGCAGTAATCCCACCAGAAACTTAGCGAGAATGGGGGATGGAGTGGCAAAAAGTGCTGACAAGTTCTTCGGTTGAGGATTGGATAGTACAACTCTGAGACAACTTGAAAAACCTGCATAGCAACCTTCTTTCTGACTTGTCTGTAACGTACACCCACACCCACACCCACACACACACACACACACACGTCTACTCAATCACTCATCTCATCCTCCCTGAAATAAAATACCTATATTTATTAAATGTCTTAACTGAATTTAAACTAACCTCTGACACAGCTGTTGACGTGACTGCTCATGTATACTTTCAAAATCAGCTTTGCTTTTCTTGTATCAAAAATGCTAACGCTTTTTCACCCACAGCAGTGACTAAGGTTATAATTTGCAGTTTTAAATAGTCATCAGAAAAGGGAAGTAAAGTTATGTTCTATTTTTATTTGCAGACATACAGAAATGGTGGTCAGATCACGAGATGAGGCGAAAAAACCAACAGAGGTGTGCAGGATGTTTACTCTTTGGTTCCTCTTCATCCATCTACTGGAATCGTGTGTGCTTATTCTTAAGATATGGCTGTCAGCTGACACTTTTTTAAACTCTCTACTTGTGTTTCAAGGTGTCAACGAAACTCCTGTTTAAACACATATGGAAAGTATGCAGTAAATATTTGATTAAATTGTTCCCTGATTAAATATATAAAATCATAGACATGTCCACATATGGATTGATGGATGGATGTGACAGACAGATGGATGTCTATGACAGATAGATACACAGAATGATAGACAGAACGATGGATGTACGGATGGAATGACAGACAGACGTTTTTCTATATTCAGTAAGGCAGAGTATATAGTCTGGTATATAAGTTTGTAAAAAGTAACTGGATCACAAATGTCTGCTAACAGTGTGTGTCTAGACACATTGCTGAGCTGTGCATATGGGCTGTATGAAATCTGGGTAAAGACCTTGTGCATTCAGTCTGCCTAACAACAGTGATTCATAATTCATTGAAGTGTAGAATGTGCCCACCAGGCTTTTAGTAATTTTGCACTTGGGTACGTGCGCATGTATAAGTGTGTGCCTGCTCACTGTAAAATGCACAGACAGAGATGCTCAGGAGACTCTTTGTCCGATCTTTTCGCTCTCTCTGTCTAGACATCCAGCGTCTGGAGATAGAGAGTTGATGTTTTCGTCTCTGTGCCAGGTTGACTAGCACATGTGCGTGTGTGCAGTGGGAGCTTTTTAGAGGGGACAGTTATTCACTGCGGGTAAGCTTAGCAGCTCAACAGACTTTCTGTGCTTTTTGTGGCACGCCTTAAGGACTTGAGCTAAATTCCTGGCCATGCCAGAGGGAAGTGCTTGAGAAGTACATGGGGCACTCTCAGGGCACAGTCGTTAAAGGCAGATACAGAAGTGTAGCTTTGGACAACGCTCAAAGCCTGATTTTCCCTTCTCTGGCATTCCATTTCACTCTCATTTTCACTATAAATCCACTTCCTTCGAAAACACTACAGCTTTCCAAGTCGGGCTGCCAATGGTACGTCTAGTTAAAAAAACAGCGAGAAGCACTGAATGGCACAGACTGATGTTTGCATCCTCGTGTATTTATATGTAGCGGTTTGGGCCAAAGTTGGTTCAGAGGTTGTGTCATAGTAACCGGCCATTGTTGACGTTCTCTGTGGCAGCAAAGTTCTTTTTACAGGATTAAAAGAGCAACTGAGGCCACGAAATGCAAATCTGTTTGGCATTACAGTACATTCAGAAAAGTTGTTCAAAATGTTTGTCACTAATCTGAGACTAAACACTAATGCGTTTAGTGTTGTTAATGCGCAGACTGGATAGAAGAGGCCTCACAGTCTACTCCTCACTCTGTCCTCTCCTTCTCTCCCTCCCCCTCCGCTCTGAAACTCTGAAAGAGAAAGCTGGAGGACTGCCAGAGTACGCGACCGCACGGTACACACACACGAACACACCATGCAGCACAGCTACACACTGACCTACATATGCTTCCACTGCGCTGATTGAGTGCCCCACTGAACCTTCGAGCCAATCGCAAACAGGGGAGGAGTACAAGTCAACCAATAGCACTCCTCACCCTTAGCACAAGCTCTTACAGTCTCTATACAATTTTAGAGGTAAAGCAGGAACATAAATGCCCGCCAAGAATGGAAATTATATATGACTACTTTTTTTTCAGCCTTTGCATGAGATTTTACTATTTCAGAAATCTTAAACCAGGGTCTGTGCTGGGTTTTGTTTGTCTAAATGATGGGGTACCCGACTGATGTTAAATTTGCCTGTTCACCACTGAGGCGAAACCTTAGTTGACCATGAAGAGGGTAGTATTGGCCAATCAAATATACACTCAGTATGCACTAACACACACAAAGAAATACGAACTCCTGTATAAACGTACTTGCTCCCACACACATTCAACAGACACCAAAGCAGGGTCATCAGGAGGTCATAAGAAAAAAAAAAAAAAAAGTTTAATTTTTACAAGTGATACATTTTCTAATGTAAAATATATTTATTACATTAAAATAATTAATCATGATTAATCAGATTTAGTTTTAGTTTTTTTGTGAAAAGGGAAAGTTTTTTTTTTCAGTGTGATTGAGTTGTGTGTGCAAGAATATACATAATTTTGATTTTTAAAAAAAAAAAAATCAAAGCACTTTCTTCATTCTCTTTTTTATCTTGGCTGTTTTTATCTGCAAGACTGTTTTATCTCCTTTTAGTCTTTCCCTGACTCTCTCCACCTCTTTTTTTTTTTTTTTTCATTGTGTCATTTCTCTCTGCATTAAGCAATCTGGTGTGATGCATGGTGTGATAGTGAAGCTGATGTAACCACACAGCAGATTACACTATGATCCTTAGTTTAATCTCTACTCGCTCTCTGTATGCACACTCTGTATGTGTACATACACACACTGTACACTAAGTCAGCTCATATGACCAGCCACCTGACTAAGCCTCAAGTTTAGAGAGACTAATCCACACACTGCATATCACACCACTGAAAAATTGTCTTTACAACGCATACTGTATACGACATGCCTATATTAAACACCAATCTTGTACAAAATAACATTAGTATATTAACCAGAGGTTGTAAGTGTCTTCAGATGAACATTTGCAATTCAGCATAACGCTGTTTGTCAGAAACCCTGGCTCTTCCAAGCCTTTGTGTTCTCCTGGTAAAACCTTGGATCCCGCTGCACAGCTGCAGGAAGAGGGAAAAAAATGGAAGGGAGCAAAAAGCTGGGTGGAAGAAAAGGAAAAGTAAAACAAACAGGGGGAAGAAGTGGGGAGAGGAGAGACAGGAAAGGCACACTAACCCATATTTACTGTGAAGCGCTGGGAGGGAAGAAAAGCTGTGGGGAAAGGCAACGACTTTACCAATCATTCAGACCAATAATACACGCACTTGTGTATGTGTGGCACTGATACTGCAAATGCTAACACACGACAGCGTCATATTCTCACTCGCATATGTGCAAATCAATCAGTCTAAAAGCCCTTTCAGTCGAGCGGTGATGTCATCCACAGCTAGATCATCAGCAATCCTCTCCCACTGGACCAGTCTCTATCTATCCGTCTGTCTCTACTTCTCTCTCTATTTTCCTTTTCCCTTTCTTTTTTATATCTGAAGAGTGCACAATGTGGATTGTAGATATTGCACTTCAGTTTACAATACCAAAACTTTGCATACCCAACCCACTGGGTTTACACCACAGCACCACAGCGCTCTGACCAGAGTTGTTGTTGTACAGTTTCACTGTATCCAAGTAGCACAAACAGTGTGGTTATTTTATTTTCACTTGGACCTATGGAAATAAGATCAAGATGGTGAACCATAAACACACAACATTCAGCCAGAAGTAAACATTAACCACTTAAATTAGCAACTGTAGCAATGTCAACCTCTCAATAAAAAAGTTCATTCACAGCTTTCATACACTGTTGTATAATAAGTCGTTTGTATTCAAAGTAACCTTGAGACTGTATGATTCCTCAAGGTTTACACACAACATGGGAAAGTGTAACCTCGCACCCCAACCTACCCAATCACAGTAATCTGAGAGAAAGAGAAGGAGGGAAACTCAGATATAAAAAAAGGAAGAGAGAGAAGGCGAGGGGCCCCTTTTTCTGGTACCCCATGTAACCCCTTATTGGGCCTCTAAACAGAAAGAAATAAGAAGCAGAAAACGAAGAGGACACTGTAACACCAAAGATGCACAGAAAAGTTCCTTTCATAGACAAGATCCTTTAAGTAATAATAATAATAATAATAATAATAATAATAATAATTATTATATATATATAAATATATATTTATATATATATTTGTGTGTGTGTGTGTGTCGAAACCCTACTTAGAGGTTGTTCCACATTATTAAGCAACTCATAGTTTTCACGCAATATGAGGAGGAAGAAAGATCTTTCTGAAGCTGAAAAGCATGAAATGGTGCAATGCTGTGCAAAAGGCACGAAAACAACTAATATTGTATGAAAACTGAATGGAGATTATCGAATTATCATAAGATTTGTGAGTGATTTAGAGCACAGCAGAACTCGGTCAGATAAAGGCTTATTAATGAAAGTTCCTGTCAAAAAAATTAAATAAAAAATTTTCCAAGATATGTGGAGTTGAAATTCAATGCACTATGCACTATCCTATGCTGCAAAAAAAAACACCACAGCAATAAAACTGTTTGAAAATGTATTTCTACTCCCACTGTAAATGTTTCTCTTTGTGAGGTTTGGTTAATGGTGGCTCATGGTCCAAAAGTTTGTGTAATAAATTCTGTTGAAACAAATAAAATCTTTCTTTTTTAATCTACTTTTTGTAATGTCTATTTGATTCTTTACATAAAAATTATCTTTTGGGGATAATTTCTCAGCACTAATTAGATTAATTAATCGCCACATCATGTAATTGTAAAATGTGTGTGTATGTATGTGTGTGTGTGTGTGTGTGTGTGTGTGTGTGTGTGTGTGTGTGTGTGTGTGTGTGTGTGTGTGTGTGTGTGTGCACAAAAACAGTTCACGCTATATTACTGCATATGGTCACTCAACCGCACATGCTTTTATCCACACACAAAAAAGAAAAGCCCTATCTTTGAAGCATATGAGCAAGGAAATGCTTTACTGTTCCCAGAAAAGGGGTGTGTGCATGTGTCTGTGCCCATTTGCCTTTGTGCATGTCAAAAGCATCAAAACACACCACGGGAACAAGAGAAACAAGAAGAAACAGACTTAGGGCCTCTTAACTACTCCTTAAAAACAAAGGGGGTGTCATAAGGGTATATGAATATACAGCAGATTGTGTAAACTCTGTGAACCCTGCATGCTTGGTTGGCGGCATTCAGAGAGTGAGACTGTTTGCGAGTGCAGTCAATGAAGAGCATGTTTACTCATTAAACCCTGTGACTCTTCATGACACTCAAGCACACTATAACTATACACTACTGTTCAAAAGCTTGGGGGCAGTAAGATTCTTTAATGTTTTTAAAGGTGCCCTAGATTCAAAAATTGAATTTACCTCGGCATAGTTAAATAACAAGAGTTCAGTACATGGAAAAGACATACAGTGAGTCTCAAACTCCATTGTTTCTTCCTTCTTATATAAATCTCATTTGTTTTAAAGACCTCCGAAGAACAGGCGAATCTCAATATAACACCGACTGTTACGTAACAGTCGGGGTGTATGCCCTCAATATTTGCATATACCAGCCAATGTTCCCAACATTATGAAAGGCATTACACAAGGGCAGGCAGTATTAATGTCTGGATCTGTGCACAGCTGAATCATCAGACTAGGTAAGCAAGCAAGGACAATAGCGAAAAATGGCTGATGGAGCAATAATAACTGACATGATCCATGATATCATGATATTTTTAGTGATATTTGTAAATTGTCTTTCTAAATGTTTCGTTAGCATGTTGCTAATGTACTGTTAAATGTGGTTAAAGTTACCATCGTTTCTTACTGTATTCACGGAGACAAGAGAGCCATTGCTATTTTCATTTTTAAACACTTGCAGTCTGTATAATGCATAAACACAACTCCATTCTTTATAAATCTCTCCAACAGTGTAGCATTAGCCGTTAGCCACGGAGCACTATCAAACTCATTCAGAATCAATGTAAACATCAAAATAAACACTGTACTTACGCGATTAGACATGCTGCATGATCCATTTTGAGGGTTATATTAGCTGTGTGAACTTTTTTTTATGTTGTTTAAGGCAAGCGCAAGCTCTTGGGGCGTGGAGCACGAGAATTAAAGGGCCACACGCCCTGAATCGGCTCATTTCTAATTATGCCCCAAAATAGGCAGTTAAAAAAATTAATTAAAAAAAATCTATGGGGTATTTTGAGCTTCACAGACACATTCAGGGGACACCTTAGACTTATATTACATCTTTTAAAAAAAGTTATAGGGCACCTTTAAAATAAGTCTATTTTACTCCCCAAGTCTGCATTTATTTAATGAAAAATATAGTAAAAAGTTGTGATAATAATGTGTATCAT
Organism: Megalobrama amblycephala; assembly: GCF_018812025.1. NCBI lineage: Eukaryota > Metazoa > Chordata > Actinopteri > Cypriniformes > Xenocyprididae > Megalobrama > Megalobrama amblycephala. Next base: position 26,231,421 of record NC_063054.1, read on the forward strand.
TGTGAAATATTATTCCAATTTAATATAACCATTTACTATTTTAATATATTTTAAAATATTATTTATTCAAGTGATGGAAAAGCTGACTTTTCTGCATCCATTACTCCAGCTTTCAGTGTCACATGATCCTTCAGAAACCTTTCTAATATGCTGATTTGGTGCTCCAGAAACATTTATTTTTATTATCAATGTTGAAACCAGTTGTGCTGCTTAATATTTTTATAGAAACCATGATACATTTCTTTTATGATTCTATCATGCATAGAAAATTCAAAGGACAAAATTATATTAGTACTGAAATAAATGGATTGCTTAATTTTTTGATTCTGTGCTTAAAAGCTTAAAAAAGCTACATTAAAATACTGCAAGTCTTTCTTCTTCGAGTCATTGTTAATCACTATGTGTCCTGTAGTGAAATTTCAAACATGTGATGCATTGTGATTCTTGTGTGGATGTGTAAATACACATTTTGAATTATAAAATATACAATAACCAAAATATTCATAATTTCAAATCCCTATTTTTTGTGTATCAATCCAAAATCAGTTACTTCTACCATCCATCATGTTTATGTTATGGTGTACCGGACCTACTGTACACTGACTAGGTTGAAACTTTTTTTTTTTTTAAAGAGAGGTAATGATTGGAATATGCAAAGACAGAGATAGAGAATGATCTTTTCTGAGAATGTGAAATGCAAAAGAAGAACAAATGAGAGATAGACAAATACAGACAAACAGAGCAAGCAACGTGTCAGTGATGGCAGTCTGAGTAAGAAAGCACACGAGATGCCCAAGAGCTGTGGAGCGATTTCATGCCCCCATAAACACTGTAGCACACATGGGAGAATATATATAGAGAGAGAGATGGGAGAGGAGGGCAGACAGAGGTAAACGGGACAAAACTGTGCGAATCTAACTAAAAATACAGACAACATTAGTTAGAGATTAGAACGGCTGTGTTCAAATGCGTGCCAAAAGGCATGTGCCACATTATTTCTGCCCATAATGTTCCTGATATACTGCTTCCTCACTCTGACTGAGCTGGCTGATAACAAACTGCTGATGTGTCCAGCAGCTGGAGCCGTTGCAGACTTTACTGCTAAGTCAGCGCTTTGGCCCCATTCAGCTTGATCCACTGGCCTCCACTGACATCCATATCACCAGAACTGACCCAGGGGCAGGTTAAAGACAGGTGTGTAAACACTGAAGGTGCAGTGAAAAGAGATAAGCCTCCACTGATAGCATGCAAGGCAATGAACTCTTAAAACAGATAATAGGCCTGTGTTGACCTCACCACCTGTGGAACATCTGATTGGCCTGTTATTTAGAACACACTGTATTGATAAGAGGTGTTAGTTTGGTGCAATATGACTAACTGTACTGTTCACAGCAGTTCTTGGAAAAGACTTTAACTTTAAGACCAATGCGGATTGAGAAACATTCAGACAAAGAGATATTTAGTGAGCAATCCAAAAGCCGCAGTGATGAGGGAAAAAAATCCCTAAGATTTTAGGTGGAAACTACCTACAGTAGAGATTTCACAATGGGCGGACATACTCTGTGATTGTTGTGAGGATAAATGAAAACTTTCAACCTGAAAGTCATTTGATGGCTACTCAAACCTGTAGCTCTGTAAAGTTTCCGAAACTTTTGACTAAAGTGTCATGTGTCACGTAGCCTATTTATTGGACCCGTAAAATGTTGCCCTGGGTTCCAGTGATTTAAGTTTATGGCTCTTTCAGATACACAAGGCATCGTAAATTTGACTACCAAATTCACTGTGTGCATGTGGCCGCTGTGGTGTTATGTCACAGAAAATAAATTTGCTTAGTCAAGGAGGATCTGAAAGCCTTACATCATCACAGAAGCATATTTAAACACCTGCTTCACAATCGAAACAGGAACCGCCACACTCGATCCACCATAATCTGTGTTTATCAATCCAATCTTTTGTCTAATCAAAAGTCGACACATACACTCCTACGTACAAGCACCAAAATAGACCCTATGCGTCACCAGAACCAGGCTAATAATCGCCCACTCCTGTCTGACAACGTTTGTCTGTTATCATTCAAAGGGATGATGCATGAGATCACTGACAAACTACTTTGCTAAAACTATCATTTCCCTATGTTCACTGCAATAATCATTCGCTACAAAGCCGCATCTACTCTCATTACTGCTGGCTTTGTCTGGCCAAAAGCTCCTGACATAGAAATCTAGCTTTATTTTACTTAATTAAAGTATAAACAAGAACAATTTATCTGCACTGTGGCAGGCAGACATGCGTAATTAGAAATGACGGGTTGGGAACAAAACAAATTAAACTTTCAAAAAGCTCAGGTCAGAGCTGCATTAAGACTACATTAAGGGCATGGAAAAGGTGGGAAGAAGCACAGGCAAATGTCTTTACCACAGCAGCATATGTGCTTCTAACATGCCGCTGTAAATGCTGCCCCATCAGGAAGTCTGCGTTTTAATCAAATGTTTTTAAATATGAAAATATCTGCTGGGTGAGGGGGGGAAGTGCATACTATATGTAGGAGTTAAATGGAGCGATGTTGGTTGAATCTGTAAAGGGAAGCATAATGTATAAGTGCTTACACCTTATCAGAAAACCTTTCCGACTATGTTTTTACACGTATACAGGGCATTGGATAAAGTGTGTGTGACGTAAATTTCATTATCTACTTAGTATGCACACATACATAGCCAGATTTTTCTAACTGCACTTACTTTGTATGCTCAGCTCTCATATGCCTTAAATTGTTTTGCACTAATTAGTTTGTCCAAGAGGTGGGAACACTGCCCCAGCCCAATGTTTCACAGAACAACAACGTAAAACTACTAAAGGAACTTCTGGAACTTCTGCAAATTCTGGAACGAAATAGCGCAGACACTGGACAAGAACAAAACTTTGTAGTGTGCATGTGTCAAGGGGATGTTCATGCACACTATTAAATGGATTATACTATAAAAGGCTATACATTTGGCATAGCAAAACATCTACGACCCCAGTGACACCCACTTCAAGACCTCTCACACACCTAAACATGACCAGGCATGTATAAAAATCACTAAACATCAACATTTAGATATGTCAAACAAAACAGTGACTGTATATGAGTTAACAGTCATAGCAGTTACAAAATGTCGGCACATACCTCCTACACATTTTTGTAAACACTCTTTAAAAGTTAGCATGACATGAACATCTACCGGTTTTCTAAATAATGGTTTCACTGTTTACAGGACTTCTCCAATCATTTAGTCTTCTTAAAGGGGGCATATCATGAAAATCGTGACTTTTTCCCACGTTTAAGTGCTATAATCATGTCCTCGGTGCATCTACCATCCCAGAAAACATGAAAAAGGACAACCCAGTAACTTTTGTTTTGGTAAGCCTTTCTCTGCACGCTTGTGAGAAAACGAGCCGCTCAGATTTAGCTCCCCTAGTGACATAGGAAGGGGATCTTATTATAAAATTACCGCCCCTTAATTTGCACGTTTCCACCCATGACGCAGCCATTTTGTTTTCGCAAGTGACAACGGTGTACCAGTTCTAACGCCATGGCAAAAGTTCAAGCAAAGCATGCTAACTGTTCTGTCATTGGCTGCACAGAACATTATTTAGTCAGCCATGTTGTGCTGCTTTAGAGAAGAGGAAGAGCTGTTGTAGTAGAGTGTTGTTTACCATGCCGTCATTTTACGCCATACTTCTTCACAAATGAGGGTAAATTCAACGCTGGATTTGCACAAAAGATTAACATGATGACACATGATAGTTGATGAGTTGAATCAACTCCACAGCAACTACATATATTTATCCACTAACCGTTCAGAATCAGAAACATCCAGATGCATTTTAAAAGTTGTAACTTCTCTCCATCGGTGTCTGACTCTGTTTTGAACAATGTAAGGCTGAATACCGTTACTGGCAATTGTCATTTTGGCTGCGTGAGATTCTCCAGCTTTGTTGTTGTTGAGCAACCGAAGCATGAGCTGTTAAAGCTCCGCCCTCTTTTGGAAAGTTGGCCGGGAGCAGCAGCTCATTTGCATTTAAAGGGACAAACACAAAAACAGCGTGTTTTTGCTCACACTCAAATAGAGGCAAATTTGACAAGCTATAATAAATGATCTGTGGGGTATTTTGAGCTGAAATTTCACAGACACATTCTGGGGACACCACATCTTGTGAAAAGGGGCATAATAGGTCCCCTTAAAACTCCAACCCACAAGCTTGCATTTATCTGCCTTAACTTTTGAGTGCAACGCTCACATCTCAAAATCCAAATAAATAACCAATACAAAGAACCAAGTCCCCACCCTACATTTTTTCTTTTTCGGTAATCCATTACACTCGGATGTACGTCATAATACAGAAGAAAAGATCTGTTGTTACTTCTGTTTCATTGCAACTTTAAAGATGCAGATATAACGTATAGCACTTCTAGGAGTACAATTTTGCACGTATTATGTGCGTATATAACATTAATGTTGCATTTGTTTACCCCACCCTCTTGACAATAAACAGATTACAGGAAACACTTAAAATAGCCCACCTACATCCTGGAACTGTGCCGAGTGAAATTCGGCGAATACAGACCCTTTGGAGGGTGACCGGATTGCTTTCATCACTGTGACTGAAACATTTCAATTGGGCCTAGAGTGGCAGCTCAGCATATTAAGTGTTCCAGGAACAAGAATGGTGCAACACGTTATAGTAGTAGCTTGTTCTTTTTAAGTTACATAATCTGATTATATTTCAGATGTGAGATAAACAGCAGGGTTACACAAGGTACTAACATTGCAAAGAGGATAGAAACAAGCGTGTGGTGGACAAAATTACAAGTTTAAAAGCAGTGAGCTGGCAAATGTTGCATGTGTGTGCTCCTTAAGAGATGTCTCTTAAAAATTAATAAAAATGACCTGAATTAATGCTTGAAGAAGTGAATAATTTAAAGGCTGGCTTTTTTCAAGAGTAGAGTATATCATTTGGCACTAGAAGCATGATCTGGCACTGCAGGAACTCATTGTGAAGGAAAACGATAAATCGATAAAATCTCATCACTTGTACACCTGCAAAAGAAACCTTGAAGATTAATCTAACATTTTCAAACACATTCTAGACTTAATTCACATCCACACCCGATTGTATAACCAGATCATTAAAGAAACACACAGCATTATCCTGTAACATTCAGTGCAGAGAGTAAAGGTGGGTGCTGTAATGTCAACTATGCTTTAACAGTCACACCCTCCCTCTCCCCTGCGCAGTAACAACAGTATGTTCAAGAGAAACAAAGGATCTTCTTTATGAGATCACATGTCATCCAAACCCTCTCATTAAAACAGAGAGGACCAGTGACCTGGTAGCCATAGTGATGCAGCTTCTTGTCATTTTCGCACCTGTGCTTGGCCATTCCAGCCATTGTGTTTGAATAAGACATCTTTCGACTATTTTCATTGCTCATTCTGTTTCTTAATTTAACTTATTTTCTGGGTTCTTTCTCCTTTTTGTTGTATCCAATGGTTTTTGATTGGATGGAGGCAGATCTGTATGTGAACTTGCTATCTTGTTAAAAAAAAAAAAAAAAAAAGGATGGGTTTAAGTGGACCAAATGATTGGAGAAGTCCGGCATATGTCACCAGAGAGAAGTTGTTTTACTGGAAGATTCAAAATAAAAAAAAAAAAAAAAAAAGAGAAAGATCTGAATGAATGAATTGTGCACATTAATTTCATTAAAGGATTAGTTCACTTCAGAATTAAAATTTCCTGATAATTTACTCACCCCCTTTTTTAATTTTTCAGTCGAAAAGAAATTGAGGTTTTTGAGAAAAAAAATTCCAGGATTTTTCTCCATATAGTGGACTTCAACAGCTACCAATGGGTTGCAGGTCCAAATTTCAGTTTCAAAGGGCTCTACACAATCCCAGATGAGGAATAAAGGTCTTATCTAGCGAACAATTGGTCATTTTCTAAAAAAAGTTAAAAAATGATATACTTTTTAACCACAAATGCTCATCTTGCACTAGCTCTACAATGCACCACGCATTACGTAATCACATTATAAAGGTCACGCGTGATGTAGGAGGAAGTACCGGAAGTCCTCCAACTTCTCCAAAATCCATTTGTGGTTTAAAAGTATATCATTTTTATTTATTTATTTTAGAAAATGACCCTTATTCCTCAGCTGGGATCAGCATGGGAGCCATTTGAAGCTGTATTGAAAATGCGATTTGGACCTTCAACCTGTTGGTAGCTGTTGAACACCACTAAATGGAGAAAAATCCTGGAATGTTTTCCTCAAAAACCTTAATTTCTTTTTGACTAAAGAAAGAAAGACATAAACATCTTGGATGAGATGGGGGTGAGTAAATTATCAGGAAATTTTAATTCTGAAATAAACTAATCCATTAAGAAACTTAAAATCAATTAGAATCTAGATGGGGTGAATTTTTTCACATATCAGAAATGGCTGCAGGTACTTGCTACTCATCCTAATAGAGACCGGGGGAGGTGTGTTTATTAGCGTGTATAGTATTTGATCATAAAACATGTTAGACTGACAGATAGTGTTTTGCATAGCAGTTTGAGAAATTTGATCATGCACATACACGGTCCTGAATGTTAGATGAGTCGGGGTGCAAACAGTTCCACACTGAGCTGGGTGTCTGCATAGTTTGCCGTTGCCACAGACCCGGGAGTAACTCTCCTTTCACTATTATAATTCATGGCTATTTACGGCCAATGGGACAGGCAAGCTATGCCTCCTGCTGCAAACTTGACCTTGCACCCACAACCCAACCATATACCCCCTCCCCCAACCCACCCTGGCTCTGTAAGTGAAAGGCCCATATGTCTTATGCTGGCTACGGCCCATGGCCATGACATTCCCTTTGAAGGCAGTCCTGCCTGCTGACTGCTAAGGAGAAGCTCGCGCCATTCTGAGTTGTTATGCAATTCCTAATGCCATTCAACACCTACATAAACAGTCTGGGCAGCTTCTAGCAGGGGTACATTTACCATGCCAAGTTTTACGTAAGCCGAGCTGCGTGGATATGAACATAAAGGCATTTGAATATGGACATTTATTAGGCTTGGAGCTGAGGATATTGTATTTTGTGGTTTTAACCATAATCACAAGACAAAGTCCATCTGAACTAATTTACCAGTTGAGCAAATTGTTTTGTTTTGTCACACAGTTTTTTCATATCGATCATGCCTAATTTGCGGTTTATTTTTTATGCTGACATCCAAATAGTTTGTTTACAGGTGACGTCATTGAGCTTGCTTCACTGTTGAGTCACGCGCTCGTGAACCTTCGAAAACTTTCCAGTTTTCTGTGCGTGAGTAAGTGTGCCAAACATGCCAGAACATGTTTCTGGTTGTGACGAAGAATGGGACACAGCACGAAATAAATGAGGAGGAGCATGACAGACACTTGCACACCTTATGACACACAAATTCTCTAGCACAGTGATTCTCAACCTTGCACACCACTAGTACACATTTTGCATGTCTGCTTAATCAAATACACCTGATTAAACCCATCAACTCATAAGCAGAGACAACCAAAATGTGTATCGTTTGGGGGTCTTCAGGAACGAGGTTGGGAAGCACTGCTCGAGCAGATCTCTTACCTTCCAACCAGCTGAGCTGTTGCTGTCGCCTTTGTCTTTAAAGTACGGGACACTTCTGACCATCCAGTCGTAGATCTGGGACAGTGTCAGTCTCTTGTCTGGGGTGCTCTCTATGGCTTTCGTGATAAGGTCTGCGTAGGACAGGTTGCCCCACGCGTTCCTCCTTGAAGATGACTTCCGGGGAGTCTGCTGTTGGCTACCTTGACCGCTCGCCCCCGGACTCGCTGTGGTCGCAGAAGCAGGCTGAGAGGAGAGCGGGGAGTCAGTGTTCTCCTGACCGCTAATGGCATGCAGTTCCTCTGCCAGGCTTGGGCTGCCGTTGTCCTCTCCTTCACCCATGCCGTTGATTGCCATCGCGCTGTCATCCTCATCATCCTCTTCCTCTGGGATTATGTCAGTGTCATTGGACGCAGGCTTTGCCGAACTAGACTCCGGCAGCGGCCAAGTGCATGATCTCGGCCGTTTCTGTGGCTCAAAATCTGGATCGATGGCAACATCCAGCGAGGTCAGTGGTTCAAGGGTTGTCTCCGCCATTGCCTCTACCAGCCTTCTCTTTTGCTCCTCTGTACTGTCTCAGTCAAAGTTAGATAGGCAGTGGGAAGCGGTCACAGTCGCATTCCATGAATGCACCTGAACTCTAAATGGTGCTTAACGCTTCTTGTGCAGTGCAACTCTTAATGATCATTAACACCCCTCCCTGTGTTTCAGAAAGACAAAAATACAATATAAAGCCATGTGACATAAAATACCTCATAATCATCAAATACAATTGTGGATTGTATGGACAAATATATATATTATATATACACACACACATACACTTCTAGTCAAAAGTTTGGAAACATTACTATTTTTAATATTTTTGAACAAAGTCTCTTATGCTCATTAAGGCTGCATTTATTTCATAATAAATACAGAAAAAGCAATAATATTGTGAAATATTATTAAAAAATTAAAAATTATGGTTTTCTATTTTAATATACTTTCAAATTCTGTGATGCAAAGCTATTGTCAGCATCATTACTCCAGTCTTCAGTGTCACATGATCCTTCAGAAATCATTGTAATATGCTGATTTATGATCAATGTTGGAAGCAGTTGTGCTGCTTAATACTATTTTATAACCTATAATACCTTTTCAGGATTCTTTGATGAATAAAAAGTTAAAAAATATCAGCATTTATTTAAAATAGAAATCTTTTGTAACAATATACACTACGGTTCAAAGGTTTGGGGTCAGTATTTTTTTTTTCTTTCTTTTTTTGAAAGAAAGAAATTAATACTTTTATTCAGCATGGATGTGTTAAATTGATAAAAAGTGATAGTAAAGATGTATATTGTTAGGAAAAAAAAGTATATTTTGAATAAATGCTGTCCTTTTTAACCTTTTATTCATCAATGAATCCTGAAAAAAGTATCACAGGTTCCAAAAAAATATTAAGCAACACAACTGTTTTCAACATTGATAATAACTGAGTATCAAATCATCATATTAGAATGATTTCTGAAGGATCATGTGACACTGAAGACTGGAGTAATGATACTGAAAATTCAGCTTTGCATCACAGAAATAAATTATATTTTAAAGTATACTAAAATAGAAAACATAATTTTAAATTGTAATAATATTTCACAATATTATTGTTTTTTTTCTGTATTTATTATGAAATAAATTAATGAGCATAACGTTCAAAAACATTAAAAATAGTGTTTCCAAACTTTTGACTGGTAGTGTATATATATATATATATATAAAGCCATTAAATGTATAATTAAATTTTCACGCGTTCATGTGTCTGCGGTGGTTCGCGCAACAGTCACGTGAAAGTATAAACAAAGATTTAACGTCTGTAGTATACGCAAAGTGCTCCCGTTTCACTTTAATTTAAGACTCGCTTGATGGCACACATTCTTGGTCGTTACACTTTCATAATGACACTCGCTGACACATATGAAGAGTATTCCAAAGGAGAAGACCGCACGAACGATATATTAAAAGCACTGTTTTTGCGAAAACTTTCGCTTTCACAATAACAGTGGTTTTAATATATCCTTCGTGCAGACATTATTGCATAACAATTTTCAATATTATTTTATGTATTATTAATAATATAACAGCGTGAATGGAAAGTGGACTAAGAAACCGATAAGAGAAACATTTTTAAAAATATGTAATGTTCATTTATATGTATATGCATGAGTATATGTTATATTATTATAATGCAAAATGCAATACCTCAACACTCACCATTCAGCTAGAGCCGTTTCTCCTCTGTGTCGCACTCCAGTCACTTGGTGCACTGATGTAATACAACTATATCTCTCCAGCGCACCCCGCCAGTAGCCACGGACAAAGCGCTACAACGTCACTGCACACAACCATCACAAGCAGTAAGTCACTGTAGTGACAAAAGAACTGAACTGTCAGAGCCAAAGCACATTCAGCGGGCTATTACCAAAACGCCGTTATGTCAGCTCAAGACAACTACAATAACGAGGACAGAACTAAGCGTGCTCGAAGACTGCAGTGATCATTTTGTGCCAGTTTACCCCTATGTCACTTCGCATTCAGAAGTCCATTTAACAGTTAAAGGTAGAGACGTAACTATCACTTATTGACAGTGCCTTGTTAGAGCGCGCGCCAAAGCCTCGACGTCACGGACGGTACAGTGCGGAAAATTCCCATCTAGAAAGTCCCTTCTCTTTCTGCACCTATCTATCTAAAGGCACAGGAGGACTATCTGCTCTAATCGTCTGTCAGCACTCAAGCGAGCTCAACTTAGGACTGAGTGACTAGAGGAGGGTGAAAAAAGAAACGCAGCCTCTACCGCTGACAGGGACCTGCCCCCTAGATTCCGCGCATGCGATCGCCTCTTAAAGGGCCACTGCTCCCCACGCACAGCTGCCAACAGACAAGAGGACATGTTCAAACAAGTCACTCCAGGCATTGAGAGCTCATATCAGTTTATCGGATTTCCAAATATAGATTCAGTTGCTAGAATTTGTAGTTCAGACATGCAAACAACATTATCTGGGCATATTATCAGAAATGTGCTATAGAGACAGCATTTTCAGGTAACACAGGTAGCCAACATTTTAATACAGGATTACGGGAGCTAGTGGCAAATTTGGTTAGAATGAGATGCCTGAGAAAGTATTTTCTTAAAAGAATAGTTTTTATTATTATTATTATTGCTTAATGGACAAAACAAGACAGGGGACAACCAACAATGCAATACACTTCCATTGAGACAAACGTATAGTATACATTAAAGAATGTCTTAAAGGAATAGTTTACCCAAAATGTTGTCATTTTCCACCGTTCCAACACAGTATTATTTTTTTCTTCTATGAAACAATAGGCAGAATGTCCTTATTGTGGTTTTTCCATACAATAAAAGTCAGCATGAAATGAAAATTCATCCTTTCTTGCTTTTGCTTTGTAAATGCATGTCATATTTTTTATTGTGAATGATTCATCTATGTACATTTTTCACTTTTAATTTTTTTTATTGACCTCATATTGTCATAACTGGATATTCCGGCAAAAACAATCATTTAGTGCGTTTTTTCCCCCCTCAAAAATCTGTTACACTCAGATGTAGATCACAATATAGAATATGTCAATAGAAAAAATGTAATAGAACCATAAGGTTCTATTAAAGTCCATATGACTGGTAAACAAGTTTTTTGAAGGCATAGGATAGTTTTGTGTGAGGAACAGACTGAAATTGAAGTTGTTATTCAAATAACATTCACAAATGTGTTTTAAAACATTTTGCAATCAGTGAAATAGGTAAGAGCCAGACTTGGACTAGAGTGAATGAGTTGCAGACCACTATTATGATACTTTTTTGTCTTTCTTGGAGCTTGGCATTTTGACGGTCCATTTTCATTGCATGTAAAACCTAAAAACTAAAATATTTCATGGAAGAAATAAAATAATGGTGGTTTGGTAATAGTAACATTTTTTTAGTCGAACTGTTCCTTTAAATATTCAATCACCAGAAGATTTGCTACTAATTAAAAAAAAAAAAAAAAAAAAAAAAAAAGGTTTTAGCTACTAAATCTTGGGCCATTAAAACTGTTTAGGCATGTCTTGTACTTGCCTTCCTCTGGCCCTTTAATCCCAGCGTGAAGTCGCCCGTCATGACACGCCCCCTGCTGCCAGACTCGTTTTATTCAAACACATGACGTAATTTATAATCAAGAAATGTTATACCCGTTTGCTGTCCTTCGTGGCGCTACTCTAGTACAGTGACGTCTTACCAAAACACGAGCACGTCTTTGTTCCTTCAGAGATGCGCATTTTCTCGGGCGGAGTGGTTTCGACGCTGATGCGCGCTCTTTTCTCGCCCGTCCGCATCGCGCATAATCAAATTAATCGAGATGCTATTTGAGATTAATAATAACATTTATGCAGGTTCAGAGTCCTTTCAGAAATACCTGTAAAATAAAAAGCATGCACGATTTATATTGGATAGATTGGTGCAATTCTGTGATACTGTTGCACGGACAACAAGTGGCACTAAATGCTGTTGCATATTCAGTCAATAAAAATGTTTGCTCAAAGACTCCCGTCATTCACTCCTTATCTTTTTAAAATCAACCCTCCCCCTCTCTGTCTCCATCTCCTTCTCCTTTGTTCCTTACCCTGCACAAATGGAAAAGTCTGCAGGTGACCATTACAATATCTGCGTTGACACCAGCTTTTGTAAAAACATCTTTCTTCAGCATCTAATACACCATGTTTCCAATGATGTCACTGTAGAGTACACGTGTCTTGAGGATGGTGATTGCAGATATGAAATAGGTGTTTGTCCAAGGTCTCTTGAGGGACTTTCATTTATAAATCAATTTGTGCTTATTTTACTTAAGCCCTTATAAATGTTTGTTCGGTATTCCTGAGCATATGGATATAGATGCATTGTATAGATTTATTTGTTGGAGAGGGTCACGATAATAGTTCTCTCAGATAGGGAGCTGCAGTATGCTTTACTAGTGTCATTTAAAACAATAACACAGAGCACGTGGGGTGTATACAGGCAACAGAACTATCTTCTACTGCCACCTTTAGACCAGCAATTGAAATGACAGTAAAATGTAAGATTTTAAAAGGTTATTTCACCCAAAAATGAAAATTCTGTCATTTATTACTCACCCTCATGTCGTTTCACACTCGTAAGACCTTCGTTCATATTCGGAACACAAATTAAGATGTTTTTGATAAAATCCGATGGCTCAGTGAGGCCTTCTCTGTCAGCAAGATAATTTACACTTTCAGATAGCCAGAAAGCTACCAAGACGTATTTAAAACAGTTCATGTGACTACAGTGGTTCAACCTTAATATTATAAAGCGACGAGAATACTTTTTGTGTGCCAAAAAACCCAAAGTAACGACTTTATTCAACAATACCTAGTGAAGGGCGATTTCAAAACGCTGCTTCATGAAACTTCGAAGCTTTATGAATCGTTTGTTTCGAATCAGTGATTCGGAGCGTGTATTAAACTGCCAAAAAGTCGCGCCCCCCATTGGTGAAGCATTGAAATTTCGAAACACTTGATGTGACGAAGCCTCGTTTACTGAAATCACGTGACTTTGGCAGTTTGATACACGCTTCGAACCAATGATTCGAAACAAAAGATTCTTAAAGCTTCGAAGCTTCATGAAGCAGTGTTTTGAAATCGTCCATCACTAGACATTGTTGAATGAAGTCGTTATTTTCTTTTTTTGGCACACAAAAAGTATTCTCGTCGCTTTATAACATCAATGTTGAACCACTGTAGCCACATCAACTGTTTTAAATATGTCTTAGTAGCTTTCTGGGTTAATTATTTTGCTGGCAATGGAGGCCTCACTGAGCCATCGGATTTTATCGAAAATATCTTAAATTGTGTTTTGAAGGTCTTACGGGTGTGGAACGACATGAGGGTGAGTAATTATAATGACATAATTTTCATTTTTGGGTGAACTAACCCTTTAAAGAAACTGGCTTGGTGACTGTTTTTGGAGTTTATGCTCACCATGGCTGGTCCCAAGTACCAGTGTTGTTGTTGTCATCTCTGGAGATTCATTTTGTCAGTTTAGCATTTAACATAAATAATTAGATCAAGTACAAACAATGTTTGAAGTTTTACTGTAACCATTTTAATAATTTATGTATGGAAGCTCACTTCTGCCACATTAGAAAAATATCATGCTTTGGTAAAAATACCAAGTCATAATTGTGACAAAAACTGACTGATGTCATAACTTCTCATAATTTCAACTTTATCTCATAATTCTTTAAAAGTCAGAATTGTGAGATACCAAGTCATAATTATGACAACAACAACAAAATGACTTTTTTTTTTTTTTTTATAAATGGCTATCTCAATTTCAATTTTGTCATAATTATTACTAATGTAAATTTTGAGTATTTATTTCTTATGTGGCAGAAATGGGCATAACTGTGTACTGTATATATATATATATATATATATATATATATATATATATATATATATATATGTGTAGGCATTACATTCTTTTCTCCCTCATAGACTTTGTATTCCAAAATACATAATTTTCTAAATACTGCAGAATACATGATCCACTAGAGGGTGCTAGACATCTTCTCATTTAGCAGCATGTGCATTCTACTGCTGTCAATGAGATTTAGTTTTGCATATTAATGGTGCTGTGAGCATATGGATGACTCCAATTGCCTGTAAAACAGGCTTACAGTCTGTTCATGGTGATGGAAATGTACCATCCCAAATGTTTTAATGTGGACTCTTCGAAGGGGTAGTTGGTAACTGCAAGGGTGTTCCAGTTCATGTTCGACTCCGATCCCCACTAATCCAGTACTGTTCTGTCTGCATCTCTGTGAGGCGAGACACTGTCCTCTTGAAGGCAAAGACCTCTTCATCCGCTGTGAACAGAGTCAACCGCTCACTGGCCTCCTGAACAAAATAAATAAAGACAGTTCTGATGAGCAATTACAAATGCCATTCTACAGAAATTAGCAAAGAACCAAGGCTTAATAAATAAAGATTTTCTCTACTTAAGGGGTCATATCAATTCATTACCATGCACATTGGAATGGATGGAACGTCACTGTTTCCTGCTGAGTGATTAGAAACTTCACTGCCCTGACATGAAAAGGTTATAGAGTGGTGCAGATATCTAGATATTTTCCGTTCATTCTACGATTTTAAATATATCAATAATACCCTCTTGTGATTTTTAAAAAACTTTTACTTGTCTTATAAAATCCGGTTGCTACCAAGTGGCTGAATGGGACTACAGAGATTGTCGGGTACATTAAACGTCATCAGCCGAGCGAATAGGTAAACTCATCTACTCACTATTCCACTTTCACAGCCTTGTTGTGTTTATAATCTCGCTATATATAATCTCGCTCTATAAAGAGGAACCCACTTGACGGTGAGTAAAGCTTGAGTAAAGCTTGGGCTAATTTACATTTGAAAGTGAACAAGTCCTTTAAGGGAATAATTAAAATAATAGAAATGTATGATATGACCTCGTTAATCATGATAACTCCTCTTCATGGACTAGTGTTACTATTGCTAACTAAAACTAAAACTATTAAAAATAGCTCTTGGTAATTAAAATGAAGCTGGAATAAAATAAAATATAAATATTAGATAACTTAGAATTAAATTAGAACATAAACTAAAATAAAAAATGAAACCTGAAAATATAAACAAAAAGCTAATGCAAAATAAAAATAAATACTGAAATATAAATGATACTAAAACACATGGACATTAATGAATGCTGACCGCTGAGAGTATGTGTTTATGATTTAAGCTCAGAATTATAATGTAAAGTTCTAATGTAATGCCTATAGGTGGCACTGTTTTGAGGGTGTTGTCATTACATCAGTCAGTCCGAGTTCATCCAGCATTAGGCGATCTCTCGCTTCATCTCCAGTCATCGGTCCCTGATCAAGGAGACGGTCTAACGGTGCATCAGCCAGCATCACCACTCTAACCTGACAATTTTAGACATAGAGAAAGTGTGCATTTGTACATATGTTAGTGCTAACAGAGTACACACAGGAGATTATGATTAGGAAATAGACAAAGGTATGAAACAAATGTATTTGAGGACTGCACATGAATATCAGGGTTAGTATGCATTGTGGCGTGTCTTGTGGCACTTTACCTTTTGGTCGTAAAAGTTGTCAATGAGTGTGGTGAGGCGTCTAGCTTGGTCCTTCATTCCAAGCTGAAGGTGAGGAACATTCCGTATGATGACCGTGTCAAAATTCCGTGCGATTTCTAAATAATCACCAGCACCCAATGGCTTTAAACAACAAATAAACAGACACACACATACACACGGAGAGATTAGGTAACAATGATAAAACTTCATTTTCTTTATGATAGTTAGTAAGCTATAAATGGAAAGTTGATCAAAAAAAAAAAAAAAAAAAATCTGTTTATCTACTCATTTAAAGGGTTAGTTCACCCAAAAATGAAAATTGTGTCGTTAGTTACTCACCTTCGTGTCGTTCCACACCCGTAAGACCTTTGTTCATCTTCAGAACACAAATTAAGATATTTTTGATAAAATCCAATGGCTCAGCGAGGCAAGATAATTAACACTTTCAGATGCCCAGAAAGCTACTAAAGACCTTAATGTTATGAAGCGACGAGAATACTTTTTGTGTGCCAAAAAAACAAAATAACTTTATTCAACAATATCTATAGTGAAGGGCGATTTTAAAACACTGTTTCATGAAGCTTCAAAGCTGTTTCGAATCGGTGGTTCAGAGCGTGTATCAAACTGCCAAAGTCACGCCCCCCAGTGGTGAACCACTGAAATTTCGAAACACTTATGATGTAACGAAGCCTCATTTACTAAAATCAGTGACTCTGGCAGTTTGATACACGCTCCGAACCACTGATTCAAAACAAAAGCTTCAAAGCTTCATGAAGCAGTGTTTTGAAATCGCCCATCACTAGATATTGTTGAATAAAGTCGTTATTTGTTTTTTTTGGTGCACAAAAAGTATTCTTGTCGCTTCATAACATTAATGTTGAACCACTGTAGTCACATGAACTGTTTTAAATATGTCTTTAGCTTTCTGGGCATCTGAAAGTGTTAATTATCTTGCTGGCAATGCAGGCCTCACTGAGCGATCGGATTTTATCAAAAATATATTAATTTGTGTACTGAAGATGAACGAAGGTCTTATGGGTGTGGAACGACATGAGGTTGAGTAATTAATGACAGAATTTTCATTTTTGGGTGAACTAACCCTTTAAATTTTAATCTGTTGATTACATATAGCTATAATATGGCTTCAGTTCAGAACAGTACTTTTATAATTAATAATTCAGCTTTGTCATCACAGGAATAATTACATTTTAAAATATATTAAAATAGAAAATTATTTTAATAGATTTTCACATTATTACTGGTTTTACTGTTTTTTGATCAAATAAATGCAAATCTTAACGACCCCAAACTTTGGAACGCTGGTGTATATTGTATTATTTTTAGTCAGTATAATATAATATACATTCAAAAACGCAAATTCATCTGTTTCAGCATCAGGGGTCTCTCCACATTGTCAGTGAATGAGAGGGAAACTTCACTGATGTTGTCTCAGAAACCTTGGCATATACCTTTTTACCCATCCATCTCTCTTATCTCATGTGCTTATTCCCTTTTGAATTTTTGTCTCTAATCTTCTATTTCACCCTATATTCTGTCTTCTTTCGGTAACATGTATCTCTGTGGTAACTAAGTGGAAAGGCACATTAACACATGCTGACATAGTCCCTACTGCATTAGCCTGACTATGTAGAAGTTGAGGACTCTTCAGACAAATCCACACATGTACATGCACACACACAAACACACACACACTCGCTCACACTCTCAGAACACTGAAGTGAACAGCGCTCTCAAAAGCACTGAAGGACGCAGAGACAGTGCCTCGGCTCCATTAGAGAGCAGCATACTCATCCTTTCTTTCCTTCACAAACAAAAAGGGAGCTTCAAACTGGTAAACCAAGTCCAAGGTTACATACATAAACAAGCGCGTACACACACACACACACAAGCTGGCTTAGACTAGCCATAGACAGGGCTGCAATGATAAATTGAGTTATGGATGGATGAAGGCATGGGTGATTACATACACTGCATCCAAAGTTGAATACTTCCCTTACTATATAGTATGCGAAAAACAGTATACCAAAATAATAGTATGTCCGAATACATAGTATTCGAAAAACAGCAGGTAAAAAGTCTTCGGATGGCCTACTACTTCCACCGAGATTCTGAAGTGCGCATACGATGGACACTTTAACCCTCAGGGGTCTGAGGATTTTTGGGACCCTGGAGAAGTTTTGACATGCCCTGACATTTGTGCTTTTTTCAGTTGTTCATAAACATATTAATGACAAAAGTGTCATTACACTGTATTCAGCACAAACTAGGCTACAATAATATGTGAGGAACATGTATATACATGTTTGTATTTTTGAAGGAATAACGTTTATGCGTGGTTATTGAAAAAACAAAAAACTTAAGTCACTGAAATAAGGCCAAAAAATATATATTAAAACTGTGTTCACAAGGATTCTGGGTATTGGAGGTTGTAGACTAGAGTTTTTGCTTCAGAATGAAGTAAAAATTATCCTTCCTACTCCTTCATATAAAACAATAGAGAGATTTAAATTTTCTAAGACACTTTTGGTCAAGAAACACAGTATGCATGGTGGCGTGAATCCTCATGTATAATGGGTGATTCTCACCTGAGAAGACAAAAGAATTGAATAATAATGACCTGAAATGACTTGCATATTAATGAGGCCTTTCAGTCAGGTAGGCTGTGAAAAAACCCTCTGTGATCATGCTGATAACAGGATTAAAGTCCACTCAGGACAAAAAAAACATGATTTTTGTGATCTCATGCATGCACGTATTATTGCACATGATATGAAGAAAATTTTGTATAGGCCTATGTTAAATTACAGTACCAGTCAAAAGATTGAACACATTGCCATTATAATGTTTTTAAAAGAAGTCTCAAGTCTCTAACCAAATAATGGTTTTCTATTTTAATATACTTTAAAATATAATGTATTTCTGTGATGCAAAGCGTCTAAACATTCCTACCTCTAGGGCATTTCATATAGGCTACTATGTTTGTTATATTATAGAGCCTAAATGTTGATGTGCAGTTGACAAACTATACATCATTAAAAAGATCTAAGACTCAAGCTTTCAATTTTGACTCTTAAAATCTTATATTGACCATAATTTCTTAATATGCTTAAAAGCATACACATTTGGAGAAATATTGATGGATGTTTATATCAATTTTCTATACAGAGGAGTAATATTTATTATTCTATATTTATTGTCATCATTATGAGCGCTGGATGCTGTGTTTTTAATTCATACTTGAGCCGGAGGGCGCTCTGCCCCTTTTGTCCACAAATGCCTCAGTAAAAGAAGAGGCAAATCATGTGACAATCAAGGAACTAACAGAGGCAAGAGATCGCTAAATTTGGCTATTCAAAACACTTTTGAAGACAATAAATACACGATTGAGATGATATATGCATGTATTGACTGAATTTGCGTCTGAATAGCGCTCCATCCGTGGGCGTGGCCGCATCAGCGGATAATGAGCTGAATCACGGAATTCTGACATGGCTCTCTTTTCATACAGATTACATAAACACAGAAGGTTTGTTTTCGATTTGACTTAAATGATTTAAAACCTGACATCTTAACGTTTTTTTAGACATAAGTGTAATTTTTTTGTCATTAGTATTCACTAAGTTACAGTTCATTTTCTAAGAACTATCAGATTGGACTTCGTTCAGAGGGAGACGAGAGATCACGCATCATGTTAGTTTTCTTTATTTTACAAAAAGCACAACATTTTGTTTTTACTCTGAGTGTACACAAATGAAAGAAGATATTCCACAGATTAAAATTGTGTATAACTCTTAATTGTATGTGCAACATTGACGGAGTATTTTGAGTCTCTTTCACACTGGTAAGAAAAAAAACGCGGTGGTATCGCCGGCGATACCTTCAGACCTCAAGAGTGTTAATATCTCATGAGGCCACAGGAGGGGATTTATGAATGGACTACCCATACTACCCATATTCATACTATACAGAGCATTTTTTTGACAGTAAAGTACATTTTTTGCAAAGTAAATTCAAATTCAAACGTAGTACCTACTCAGCGATTTCAGACGCAGTGATAGTATCAGGAGAGTGGTATGATGGATCTAATGGTAGTAGATGAACATGAAAAACTAGTGATGTGATACATAAAAGAAAAGAAAGTTAGGTAAGAAGGTAAAAAGAAAAATTTGACATTCTTCCCATCACAAAAGTAATCATCTGTGTTAATGTGTTTGTGTTACTCCACTACTGTTCAAAAGCTTGGGGTCTGAACTTTTGGTAACATCTTTTGTTTCAAATCAGTGGTTCGGAGCGTGTATCAAACTGCTAAAGTCACGTGAACCATTGAAATTTCGAAACGTTTCGAAACACTTATGACGTAACGAAGCCTTGTTTACTGAAATCACATGACTTTGGCAGTTTGATACATGCTTCAAACCACTGATTCGAAACAAAAGATTTGTAAAGTTTCGAAGCTTCATGAAGTAGTGTTTTGAAATCGCCCATCACTAGATATTGTTGAATAAAGTCGTTATTTTGTTTTTTTGGCACACAAAAAGTATTGTCGCTTCATAACATTAAGGTTGAACCACTGTAGTCACATGAACTGTTTTAAATATGTCTTTAGTAGCTTTCTGTGCATCTGAAAGTGTTTATCTTGCTGGCAAAGGAGGCCTCACTGAGCCATTGGATTTCGTCAAAAATATCTTAACTTGTGAAGATGAACGAAGGTCTTACGGGTGTGGAACGACATGAGGGTGAGTAATTAATGACAGAATTTTCATTTTTCGTTTAAGGTGACGTAGTTACACGTTACGACATGTACTTACTATAGTAACAACATAATTACAACTAATTCTAAACCAACCCCTAACTGTAACTCTATGTACACATAGTTAATAAATGTTACTCAGTACTTACTAAAATAAGTACAATGTAACTACATCACCTTAAAATAAAGTGTAACCAAATTTATTTTATTCAGAAAGGATCTATTCAATTGATCAAGACCAACAGTAAAAACATTTGTAAAGCTACAACAAAAAAAAACCTCATTCATCAAAGAATCCTGTAAAAATGTATCAAACCTGCGTAGAGTTGAAAATGGGCTTTTTTGAATGGGCCATATTGGAGGAGAGGGAAGTAAGGCTAAATTATAAGAGAGAGAATAAACTGACTAAATGGATATGGAATGACAAACAAGCTTCTAATTGTATATATATATATATATATATATATATATATATATATATATATATATATATATATATATATATATATATATATATATATATATATAGATATATAGATAGATAGAACAGCCAGAATACTGTTCCTTCCCAATTTAACCCCCACCTTCCTATCCACATCCAAAACTTTTGTAAAATATACCACACAAACCAGATCTCAAATCAGCACTTTATGTCCTTTTCTACAGACTCACTCGCTCACACAGCTCTTGAAAGGTGCAGTCCGCAATGGTTCCACAGGTCCGGCTCAAGGTTACTTCTCTTCCCTGCACTTTCAACACCCTTGGTCTGGTTACTATCAATGGTTAGAGGTAGACATATAGTTACTAGACAGTTTAGCAGTGAAACATTAAAGTCTACACGTAAAAACACGTAAAAACTATAAGATCAAACCTCACACACTAAGCCAAGGAAACATCTACACTTAACCTTAAAACCCCATCTATGCAAAGGCAAATTAACTTGCTTACCATCATTTTGTCTGTACGCCAGTTCCTCAAACAGAGTATTGACAGCATTCTCTGCATCAGGCTCACTTGATCTATGGAAAGCGAGTGAAAGAGAGAGATAATTGAATATGAAATTAACCGGTTTGAAGTGCTCACATCAAACAGTGTGTGCTGAAGGCCTGCGTTTGAATTTTCACAGTGCCTCCTGGAACAGGATGTTGGATTCAAAACGCAAACATTGAGAGAGTGTGAATAAGAGGGAGCAGCAATCAGGTGTCAACAAACACATGCATATTAAACATCCTCTGAAAGAGCAGCTGTTGAGATAAAGGGTTTATAATAAGTCAGAAAAAGGCGGCGCGTGTATATTTATTTTAATGTGCACTCATAAGATGTAATTCTGTTTTCTCTTCTCCTCAGACGCAGGTAGTCGAGACCAGGAGCAATTGTAGCATATTTACGTTTACTTCATAACTCACAAATTATTATAAATCCACCCGCCATTTTTCATATAAGAAACATTTATGTTTGGTAACAGTAAAATTATAACTGCTTTACTACTTAAAGGATTAGTAGTACTTTCAAATAAAATTTCCTGATAATTTACTCACCCTCATGTCATCCAAGATGTTCATGTCTTTCTTTCTTCAAAAAGCTTATGCTGTATGTCCTACGCCTTCCCTATTCTACTTACGGAACGAACGTAGTTTTTTTTTCCTTAAGTAGAATAGGGAAGGTGTAGGACATACAGCGTAAGCTTTTTGAAGAATACGGAAAGCGGAAGCATGTGCAAGGCGATCATTTGTGTTTATAAAGCATATACAGTTGTATTTTTTTCAAAAATGACCAATCATTTTGCTAGATAAGACCCTTATTCCTCGTCTGGTATCGTTTAAAGCCCTTTGAAGCTGCACTGAAACTGTAATTTTGACCTTCAACCGTCTGGAGGCCATTGAAGTCCACTATAAGGAGAATAATCCTGGAATGTTTTCATCAAAAACCTTAATTTCTTTTCGACTGAAGAAAGAAAGACATGAACATCTTGGATAACATGGGGGTGAGTAAATTATAAGGAAAATTTTATTTGAAAGTGAACTAATCCTTTAACTTCAGTGCCACATGATCCTTCAAAAATCATTCTAATATTCTGATTTGGTGCTTTAGAAACATTTCTTATTTTGATCAATGTTGAAAACATTTGTGCTGCAATATCTATTGTGCTGCAATATCAATGTTACCCCCCCTGTACAAAGCATTTACAGCATTTATTTTAAATAGAAATACTTTGTAGCATTATATGTATTTACTGTCACTTTTGACCAATTTAATGCATCCTTGCTGAATAAAAGTCTTCATTTCTTTTTAAAAACAATCTTACTGACCCCAAACTTTGTCAAAGTTGTCAGGAATAACATGTACAGTATAAGCCATAAAGGTCTAAGTACAGGGCATCCAAAACAAACAAATAATAATAATCATAAGAGTTAGTGTAGTGTGTTACAATTGGCCCAAACTATCTTACAGCTTTTTAATAATTACCGGTTTGATGTTGTTACATCACTTTTTGACTCATCTCTTGTGCAGTGCTCTAAAAGTGAGAGTGTTACATGTCTTACACGTAGTATAGTCTTTCCGATGATTCCATTTCCCTTTTCCGGTAATCTATTCCAGTGTCAAGGCAGATAGAATGACAGTGCTCCTGTACAGCAAAGGGAAAAATGTGATAAAAGAGAATGGTTACAAATAAGAAGAGAAGAGAGAAACCGACATTGTCTCAAGAGTAAGTTTTAAATTAAATGACACCAGTATTGTTTGTATGTTGGCTTGCAATACACATTTTCCCCCTAGGGGGTGACAATGCGACACGTAGGTTACTAATGCATTCATTTTAATTGCTATAAGAAAATAATATTCACAGCATGTGGTCCATATTACACAGATATATGCCATATTTTGAGGCCTTACATTAAGTTTGACCTTTTCTAATGAACTACTGTAAACTGTTTTAGCATCCAGGTATTAACAGAGAATAAATACATTCTTATTAAACTCATCCGTGTAAAAGATTAACTTTATCAGTCCTCACAATGCATGTATAGAGATTTTATAATGGCACCTTTGCACTTGCCATGTTTTATGAAATTATCCTAATGCTGATATAATGAAATTCAGAAGTAACGATAATTTGAATGAATGCGTACCAACTACATCAGCACTGTTAAACATGTCACTCACTTTTACAGAGTGACTGTGTGGAACTAGTGCATCAAACCTCTATGACGAGGGAAAAAAACACATTAAAACGGAACAAAATGCTGGAGGAACGATGACAAAAATGACTGATGAAAAGGAAGGGTGATTATTTTTAACAGGATGTGGATAATATGTGGTATTTAGGCGAGAGGCCTTTGCCTGAATCAGTCCTCAATGACAGCTCCAGCGAATTATGAAATCAGTGAATTTTCCGCAACCCTCCTCCTTGAACTAAAGATAATTAGCAATCACCACACAGAGCGAGAGAAGAGCGATCTATTCCTCTTCTTCCTGTATCTCTCGCCTCTTCCCCCCATTCTCCAGCGCTGTCAACTTTTCTCTCTCGAGCGCAGAGTTCCGCGTCCGAGCCAATTGGCTGAATCAGCCGTAATGACAGGCTGACAAACCGTGAGCAGAAGAACACAAAAGGAAAAG
This sequence comes from Megalobrama amblycephala, assembly GCF_018812025.1. NCBI lineage: Eukaryota > Metazoa > Chordata > Actinopteri > Cypriniformes > Xenocyprididae > Megalobrama > Megalobrama amblycephala. The sequence continues at coordinate 26,255,626 of NC_063054.1, forward strand.
TGTCACTTCATCAACCCTGCTCGACCTTGTCACCAGGCCGCCGTGTAAACAACCGCCACGGCCACGACAACCACGCTTCCCCAGCAGCCGTCAAAATGGGTATACCCTAGTCTGTCTATCTTCTTTCTTTTATTTTTTTGTAAAAACTTTCCATTTCCACGAGTATATCTTAACAGTTGATGGGCCATCACGCAGGAGAGTAATCGAGAGGAGGGAGAGGGGGAGAGAAATACAATCAGTAATGATTCCAGCGCATGGTTCTTTATAATCAGCTGAAGACACGTCCTCTTGTGGATCATTGCATGATTATGGTCTTTGATGGGTTCATTAAAGACTCATAACTCCTCAAAGATCTTCATCGCCTGCCCTTCTCAACCCTGAATGCTCTTTGCCACACAACTGATGCGCATCCTCGGCTTTCAACGAGACCCGTCAGACCCTCAAAATGTGCAGGATCTCCTAACTGACTGACCTTTTAATAAAATAACTAAAATGTGTTTCTGCGGAATTAAAATGGCAATGGAAAATACATAATTTGAGATTTAGCACTAGCTGGCGGCTGTAAGATGAATTATTTATGGCTGTTGTTTAGTGGATAATTTCAGCCATTTTGAAAACTTTTTTAACCGACTTGGTCACTGAATTGGACTACCCCTGTTGCTCAATAGAACATCCCCTCCAAGATGTAAAATGATTGACAGGTAGATTGACAGGTGTTTCTAATTGACTAAAAAAGAGTGGGCTGCTCACCTGATTTTTGTTTTTATTTCTCATAACACAAACTATATATAAATAAATAAATGTAAATAAATAAATAAATCTTATTTTAAAGAAGAATTATTATTTTGTGTCCACATTACCTGACAGATATTAATTAAAATCTTTAAAAATAAATTAGTCTGTTTCTTCATCATAATCATCATAATATTTTTCTAATACCATGAATGTCCATATTACCTGACAGATATTAAAAATAAATAAATAAAATAAATATTTTCTCATTAATGTATATATATATATATATATATATATATATTTTTGTAATAACATGAATGTCCATATTACCTGACAGATATTAAAAATAAATAAATAAAATAAATATTTTCTCATTAATATTTTATTTTTATTTATTTTTTTGTAATAACATGACTGTCCATATTACCGGACAGATATTTATTTTATTTATGTCCACATAACCTGGAAGATATAACAATATTTTTTTTTAATAAATATAATAAATAAAAAATAAAATAAATATTTTTCTTATTAATATTTTTATTTATTTATTTATTTATTTATTGTAATAACGTGCATGTCCATTTTATCTGACAGATATTACAAAAAATAAACAAAAATGAACATAAATTCTTCTTCTTCTTCCAAATAATAATAATAATAATAATAATAATAATAATAATAATTTATTTTAATTTTTGTAACACCATGCCTGTACTTATTACCTGACAAATATATGATAATAATAATAATAATAATAATAATAATAATAATCAATTTATTGTTCAATGATCAATTTTATAGTAAAAGTTTTAATCAAAGTTTCTTTTAAAGTCATGCTGAGTTCTTATGGTTGCATGTGCTGGATGCCCACAGCTTCCCTGCACAACCATTTAGAATGAGAATGAAGTCTGTCTCTCTTTCTGTCTGTCTTGCTCTCTCGCTCTCTCTTTCTATCTCTTCTCCACTCCTCAAAAAAGTTGCCTTTGAGTTTTTCAAAGCAAGGGTTGCCATTGAGCTCCAACAAAAGCCAAGGATAGCTGGCGATTGGACCCTGATGAGGTCCACTACCTCATTACTGACAGCCAAAAACATTTGATGCTTTTTTCCCTTCTTTTTGGGAGGAAGAGGGGCGGATTGACAGAGCCTGGCTTAAGGAGCACGCGGTGGGAGAACTGAAAAAGAGAGGTGGCAGAGGGGGACAGGGGGGAAAGGTTGTAGTCCATTCATCTTTGTGTGTCTTACAGCCTCTGTGGGTAGGAGAAAAGAAAAGGGGGGGTGGAAGCAGGGGCGGGGTAAAAAGAGAACGAGAGACAGCTTAAAACACTGCCTTTATGCTTTTGAGTCCAGGACGACTCCTCTTACATCAAAGTGTTTTTACCACTGCGGTGTGTGATTTTGTCTCTGTGTGTGTGCGTGTCTTGAGTGAATGTATTGAGAGATTAGGTGACTAGTGAGTGTGTGTGAGGGAGAGAAAGAGAGAGGGAGAGAGAGCTATGGGGGTGGTTAACGACGTGAACGCACTAATTACGCCTAATTATCTATTCCCTTTACATGTAACAGGCTTTGTTAGTTACTCAGAACACTCTCAAAACATACTCAAAATGTTCTCACAACCTCTCCTTGCCCTGTCCAGGACTCTTAAAGAAACATCACCCTTGGAACATCTGCCTCGCTTTGAAAGCGTGGACCCCCCAGACCTCGACGGAGGCCACAGGCCACAGCTCTCATCCTCTCCATCACAATCACTCGCTCCTCAGTCTTTGCTAATCTGCGCCTGCTAAAAACATGACTGAACAACTTTAGTGGTGACTTGGCAAAACAACATCTTTTGAGTGACTGTTAACGAATGTCAAGTCACCTCGAATGTTGATCTTAAGGCTTATTCACACCAAAGCCAGAAGTTTTGGTAGATAAAAATGTTAATATTTTGGGTACATTTTACAGTATGGATTCATTTGTTATCATAGTTCATGCATTAACTAACAAACTAACAATGAGCAATATATTTTCACAGCATTTTTTAACCTTTGTTAATGTTAGTTAATAAAAATGTTAGTTCACACTCACAGTGCATTAACTAATGTTAACAGATACAACATTTGACCTTAAAATGTTTTAGGAAATTTGAAATTTGAAATTGACATGAACTAATAAATGCTGTAGAAGTATTGTTCATTGTTTACAAATGTAGTTAAAGGGATAGTTCACCCAAAAATGAAAATTCTGTCATCATTTACTCTGTAGAAATTTCTTTGTTCTGCTGAGCACCAGGGAAGATATTTGGAAGAATGTCAGTAAACAAACAGATCTCGCCCCCCCATTGACTACCATAGTATTCATTTTTCCTACTATGCACTCTAAGAAATAGCTGTAACACGGCTACACAGTAGAATACCGTTTTCCATTAAAACAGTAATATACCATAAAACAATGCATTCTGGGTAATTTTCTCGAAAATGACAAATATTACACAGAATGCATTGTTTTTGCCACTTTCTCGAAAATGACAAATATTACCCAGAATGCATTGTTTTTACAGTATATTACTATTTCAAAACTGTGAAAAACAGTGTTTTACTGTGTAAATTTGTTTCATTTTTTTTTACAGCAATTTTTTTAGAGTGTGGTTTGGAACTACTTGAGGGTTTGGAATTACTTGAGGGTGAGTAAATGACAGAATTTTCATTTTCATTTTCAGGTGAACTAAATGAGACCTTATTGTAAAGCGTTACCAATGTTTCTTAGTCATATTGGCCTTGGTGTAAACAGGCCTTTAGACACAGAAGAGACATCGGCATTCCTGGCGACCACTTCTCTGTCCCTCTCTCTAATGGTTTATGAGATTAGATGTCTCTCATAGGTCTGTTCTTATTAATGGCATCTAATTAATCAGATCAAGTCAGTCTGTCTAGTTAACTATTCTTCAAAACTACTTTAAGGTTTCTGTAAGGGTTTAGACATTTTGATGATAAATGGGCTTTGAAGGAAGGGAATGATAAGAAATATTAGAAATAGGAGGTTAACAAAAGGTTAGTGGAATACTAGCAGCCATCCAACATAAATTGCCTCTTTTCATTTTTGCTCCATCTTCAAGTCATTCAATCATACACTCATCCTTACCCACCAGAGACCTTCACCATGAAAACACACACATAAGACCTGGACAATACCATTTGCTCCGACCAAAGGAAGATAGGGAACAGCAGTTAGCACAAATGAAGCGAAATTAAGATCATTACACCTCTATTTTAATGTGACTGATGGAAAATCAATAAGGGGTTCCGACCTTACTTTATATGAATAATAATTAGGGCTGTCAAATCAAAATAAATGAATTAATCATATATATTAATATTCATTCAAAGTAACTACAATTAATGTGGCAAACAAAAGCACTGAATAGAAAGGTGTCTTACAATTTTTTCAATTGCTAACATAATTTTGTCCAATCTGTAGTCACATTTTCAAAACTCAATTACCACAACATCCGTACCATTAACATAATTCATGTCGTTTTCACACAAAGTGCAGTCAATTAACACGTTTCTAAAATGCTTAAACTTTCTTTTCATACAAGCTTACCAATACCAAAAATCATGGATCTTTCTGATCATATTTACAAATGACAGCATGACAGAAATGAAGACCTAATGTACCAATCTTTAAATATAACTTAAAACCTCTACCTCTGCAACAACAGCAGCTGTTCAAATGTATTGGAAAATAAAATAAATAAATAAAACAAATGCTGAAACAATTGATAAGCATTTTTAAGTAGCAGATCATTGAAATATAGAGAAATAGCAGATTCGAATCTCAGTTGGAGGCATAGTCAGGTGTTGAAGTTCTATTCATTACATGGACATACAGTAAAATAGGGAGAGGAATAGTTGAAGTAGTTGGATCAAGACAAGGAAGAGGGGAGAAAAGGAAGAATGAGTGGATTGTGCATCTAAAAGGTAATTGTGACTTTTCAATTCTGACTTTTTCCCTCTCAATTCCTAGTTTATATCTCACAATTCAGAGGAAAAAAGTCAGAATTGTGAGATGTAAACCTACAATTGCAAGAAAAATAAACAGAATTGTGAGATAAAGTGTCACAGTTACCTTTTGTACTTTTTTATTCTGTGGCAGAAAAAAGCTTCCAAAATAACCAAAGGCCATGTTGGATTTGTTGTTGATCAATGGCAGCAATTTCATGCTTTCATTTCAGTAAAAGCTTCATGTAAAGCCTTTACTACAACGATTCCAGTACCACTGGTCCAAATATGCAGAATATGTGGTCTGCGTAGGGCACTAACTACCAAGGGGACACCATCCCACAATCTATGGGGGTACTGTCAAAACACCACACCCAGAAAGCAATTTCAACAAAGGGGACAACTAAAGTTCTGCATAGGGGACCCATTTGACCAGTGGCTGCCCTGAGAAATTCTATTACTTCTTTTTTTTCTGCTGTACATTCTATAAAGTAATGACTCATTCACTTTTAGATAGTATGTTGCCAAGAATGCACACATTCAACACTGGTAAGTATTCTACTTTTACTGCAGTATAAAAACAATGGATTTCATATTGTCTGCAGGTACAACTGAACCATGACAAGTAATGCAGTTTTCATAATGCTATCAACTGTTAGTATTTTGACAGTCATTGCACTATGATTGACTATATGATGATGTTGGATAGTAAACTAGTGCTAGTGTTTTGACAGAATGACTCGATTTTGAATCAGGTTTGCTGTGTTTTGATGGAGTTAGTATATGTAGAAAAAGGTTTTTAGAATTTTGAAATGTAGTGTTTGTATTTATATAACAAAATATGGTTTTGGGGCAGAAAATGAACTATTTGGCTAATTGTGTGATGTAGGTGTGTTGCCGTGTTAAGAGTTTAAACAAGTAAAAAGTACTTTAAGTATTGGTAAACGCTTGTTAACAATTGTAAAAAGCCAATATATTGTTTCATAAATAATAAATATATGCTAGTACCATTCAAAATATTATTACAATTTAAAATAATTTTAATATTTTATTTTAATATATTAAAACGTAATTCATTCCAGTAATGGCAAAGTTCAAATTTAGCAGCCATTACTTCAGTCTTCAGTGTCACATGATCCTTCAGAAATCATTCTAATATGCTGATTTGGTGCTTAAGAAATATTTCTTATTATTATCAATGTTGAAAACAGTGCTTCTTAATATTTGTGAGGAAACCATTCAGTGTTGCCAAGTCTGTGGTTTTCCCGTGGAATTGGGCTACTTTTAACTTTACTTTTTAACACTGTTGCCGCAGGTTGTTTTTCATGTCCGCGGGTTGAAGCGACCCCAAATAACATGATATTTAGCCCCTGGAAAGCAAATTTTAGCAGGGGAACCCCACCAAAAACGCGTATTTTACCCCCCAGAACTCAATTTTTATGGGGGACCCCTGCTGAAACATGATTGGGCTAGTTTTGAGTAGCAATCGGGCGGGTTTTGTTGTGAAAACCTGGCAACCCTGAAACCATTATATTTTTTTCAAGATTCCTTGAAAAGTTCAAAAGAACATTTTTTATTTGAAATAAAAATATTTTGTAACAATGTAAATGTTTGTACTGTCACTTCTGATCAATTTAAAGAATCCTTGCTGAAGTATTGATTTCTTTGAAAAAAATAAAATAAATACTGACCCCAACTGTTATACTATAATACTTTTAATAGAGAAATATATTTTATATTATAATTGTTTTTTCTTAATTACATTATATTGTTTTTTTTTTTAATTTTATAATTATAAATTATGATTAATCATATTGAATTAATGTGTTAAACTGACAAGAATTCAATAATATTTAGTCAGCAAATAAGCATTACCACCCTGAAGAGAGATAAAGATATAGAAGGAGAACAAGAGCCAGTGAGAGCATTTCAGTGAATCTGTCACACATTATTAGGGTTGACCAGACATGAGAGGCGGCACTTGGGCCACCCTAGTTACCCTGAACTGGGGATCCTAGGTTGCCCCAAAACCAGATGGCCTAACAAAGAAGCTCGAGCGTTAGAGGTGCAAGGCAGGGCGCGCTCTTACCAGGCAAGATTAACACTGGCCAGAATAGAGGGTGACTTTGAGGACCCCAGGGATTTGACAGAGACTGCCTGAACCAGAGTGACTGTGCTGGGCCACTGACCATAAAAGACCCAGGGGTCAAACTGAGAAAAATCACAACCTGAATGAAGAGTCTAGCGGCTTTTATTTTCAGCACATTCTGCTGACAGGGCCCTTTAACTATCAGGAATACTACAATATAATGTGGATTAGAAAGACATTGTACTGCCAGTCATCAAAGCATCCTCTTATTCTGTCACTCTTCAAGATCACAGAGAGAAAAGGAGCATGACGTAAAGGATGACTGGTTTGTTTTGCCATTTGCACTTCCCTTACAATCGTGACGACTTAACAACATGCTCAATATCTAACCAGAGAACAAAAAAAAAAAAAAGAAAAAAAAGAAAAAAGACATATTCATAGTGCCACAGCCACAAACACGTTAAAACGTATTCAGCTCAGTGTGTCGATATCAATCAAATGTGCAAGAATGTGGCCAGCTGTAAAATGCCTGAAAATGATCGTCTGATTATTTATGATGGAAAGCTGTCGCAGGATGATGGTAATTACCCAGACAGCACACAGGATAATGCCAATACCTGCTTAAAATAATACAATTAACTTGCAAAGCAGATCAGAGCACTGCTGGCGTCCGTGGCCGGGCGCACTTTGAAATGCAAGCAGCTTCCCGCAATGGCGTCTCATTCCAGCCAACCCACGCCAGTCAATTAAACGGCCTCCATGTCTGTCACACTCGCTCTCAGTCTGTTGCTCTCATCTCCAGGTATGATCAAAGCTGTCTTTTTTCTGTTTTGTGTGTTTTTGCAAACACATATGAGGTTGTGTATTTTTACCTGTGAATAAAATACATCAAAAACCAGACAGAGCAGAGGAGGAAACATGAAGAGAGATAGACGGAGATAGAATGAAAGGATAAATAAATTAACTGAGAGAATGACTTTGTCTTTACCTTGAGTACACCAATGAAAGGCACAAAAGCAGCCCTCTGAAGCCCATTTTTGTACAGTTCTGAGAGAGAGAGAGCGTGAGAGGGAGAGATTCTGGTTAGATTCACTCTTTAGCCTCCTCATAATGTCATTTTCCATCTATGATTGGCAAATAAAGTGTCTATTGATGAAGTGAGGGATGGGAGGGGAGGAGGAACAAAAGGGACGAGGAGAGGCAGAAATTGATTTCTGTGGGCAGCGCAGGAGAAAGGCAGTACATGAAATTCATTACATTCCCAAACAATGAGCTCAAGAGAAGAAGTCTCTCTCTTTCTGCACAGACAATGAACCTGCATCACGGTGAATAGAGACTTCAATTAGCCACACGGGCATTATAAGCCACACACACACACACACACACACAGATGTAAAGAGACCATGACGAGTATATGCTTCTGTCTGTGCAGTTTGTTTAAAGCTGCCGTGGGCAAGAAAATATAAAGGAAACAGAACTGTCATAACAGAGGCATGTTGAGCTATAAACAGTCCAGTGAGAGACGTTCGGCCAGTTCTCACCCAAGAAGTGAAAGCTTTCCATATGGATCCTACTATGAAAGAACAAATAAGAGCTACTGTAGGGATCTGGAGGCCATTTGTGACAATCATTCAGGTGATTCATTCATTTTTTTTTCAAGAGGAAAGCAAACTGGAATCATCTTTAAATACCGAGAAATATTTTAAAGGCATCATACATACTTTTCCCCTCACGTTAATGGCCATTTTCCCCCTCTCTGACCTTTAAAATGAAAAGGAAAATATTTGGCTCCTGTACCTTCAGATTTCGATGTAAATAGCCTATTCACTTTGTAGCACAATGTGTAAGTGGTCATGCGTTAAAGGATTAGTTCACGCAAAAATGAAAATTGTGTAACGTATTACTCACTCTCACGTCGTTCTACACCCGTACAACCTTCGTTCATCTTCGGAACACAAATATATTTTTGATAAAATCGGATGGCTCAGTGAGGCCTCTATTGCCAGCAAGATAATCAACATTTTTTAGATGCACAGAAATGTAAAACATATTTAAAACAGTTCATGCGAGTACAGTGGTTCAACCTTAATATTATAATGTGACGAGAACAAATCAACGACTTTTCAACAATATCTAGTGATGGGCGATTTCAATACACTGCTTTGAAGCTTTACAAATATTTTTTTATTTCGAATCAGTGGTTCAGAGTGCCAAAGTCACGTGTTTTCAGTAAACAAAGCTTTGTTACATCATAAGGGTTTCGAAATTTCAATAGTTCACATGACTTTGTCAATTTGATACGCGATACCACTGATTCAAAACAAAAGATTCGTAAAGCTTCGAAGCTTCATGAAGCAGTGTTTTGAAATCGTCCATCACTAGATATTGTTGAAAAGTCCTTATTTTGGGGGGTTTTATTGGCGCAAAAAAAGTATTCTCGTCACTTCATAACATTAAGGTTGAACCACTGTACTCACATGAACTGTTTTAAATGTGTCTTTAGTAGCTTTCTGGGCATCTGAAAGAGTCAATTTTGCAACTTATTTTTTAATAAAAAGATGGGGCCTCAGCAAACTTCCAAGGCAAAGTAAAGATGACTTCAAATAATGTAAAGTAAGACAAAACAAGCATTAAAATAAACTATAAATACAACTAAAACTCAATATATTTCTTATTTTATTTTCCCACCCCTGTTTCTAGAAGCACACCAACACATTTTCTAACTCTTCCTAATCAAACACACCTGAATCAACTTATCATCTCAAGACTCCAAGTCCAGAAACAGAGAGGTCAGATCAGGGAGACATCCAAAGTGTGCACTGTTGGTGTGACTCCAGAAACAGGGTTGTGAAACACTTGTCTAGAAAAACCTGCATATATGAGGTAGCCTTATTTTAAAAGAGCTATTTTTAAACCTGGAAAATGCGTGCCACATGATACAAAAAAAATTCCAAAATGCATTTGTATGCATTTTATGTATATACATTTTTTCTATTTACGCCAAGCTCTAAATTATTCTATCAGGTAGAAATTGTGAGACAAAAATGTTTTTATCATTAATCCTTTTTCAGAAAGTCATGAACAACTGGAAAAGTCATGGGGTCTTCAAATATCGGAGGGCCTTGGACTCAAAAAGGTTGAGAAACACTGCTTTAAAGGCGAATCTGAAGTCACTATTATTTCCAGACACTTTAAATATTGTTTAAACATAATATTAATGTTTCTAATCAAACTTTTCCCAGGTTATACTGTGCAAAAGTCTTAGGCCACCACCAGCTTTGTTGTTTTAGTGCTGTTTTAATGCCCATCCATATTTATTTTTCAGTCTCTTTATTACGATACAAACAGAAAATACCCAAAATGTAAAAAAAAAAAGGTTAGTATTTAGCCTATAATAGATTTTTTTTCTGTTTTTTTAATACTGCATACAAATTTACTGTATTTTCTGGTTATGAGACTGAGAAATCATTATATATTGTCATTATATCATTGCTAAAACAACATCTAATGGTGGCCTAAAACTTTTGCACAGTACTTGTGGCAAATAGTTTACAGGAGCATCTGGACGTGTTTGTTTTTAACACGTCCTGATGCTTCGGAACAAATTCTCCATTCTTTTGGCAGTTTATTTACCCATATCCCAGTGCGTAACTAAGGTCATTTAAAGATTTAGGAACTGAAGTGCACCCTCTTTCACATTTGTCTATCCATTTCCCTCACTTTACCTGAAGAAACGGTTCTGGGTGATGGCGAACATCAAGTTCAAACACGCAAAGCCTCTTTAGCGGCTCTTCAGCCTAGCATTTTATATCAATAAACGAGCAATCTCTCTTGGTGCCATCTCTCTCCCTCCCATCTTTCATGTGTACCAGTCTATCCATTAGTCACCTAATTAAAATGGAATAAGATGGCTATTAAGTTTTAGCGTAAGCTTTGTTCTCAGTGGCTGGTTAATGTTAGGAGAGGGTCTCTTTATGTAACTGCCGCTTACCGTTTTGTACTCTGCACACAAGGCCACTTCATACAACGAGACATTAGCAGCGCTCCAAGACAGAGACGGAGAAGAGAAAGGCAGAAGGACTGTCTTATCACTCTCGCTCTCCAGTTTAATGTAACATCACAGCAATTGCAAAAAAACGGCATCTATTGAATCAACAATGAGGCAGAGGAAGAAAAGAGTGGGAACGGCGGAGAGAGATAAAAGAGTAACTGCTCACGTTCAAGCGGGTATCAAATAAAGTTGCCTCGTTTTATGATGAACGGCATATAGGCGAGAAATCTTTGATGCCGGTGAGGTTGATGTATGATTTAAAGGGATAGTTCACCCAAACATGTCGCCCACATATCATTCTAAACCTGCATGACTTTTTTTTTCTCTCTATGAAACACAAAAGGAGATATTTAGAAGAATGTTCAAGCTGCTTTTTCCCCCGGAACAGCTTTGGTCACCATTCACTTTCATTGTATGGAAAACAACAGCTTGGACTTTCTTCTAGATAACTGCCCTTGTGTTCCACAGAAGAAAGAAAGTCAGAAGAAAGAAAGGGTGAATAAATTCATTTTTGGGTGAATTATTCCTCAAGCTACACCAAAATGCACACAGAAAATAAATGGTTTACTGAAGACCGAAGGGTTAAAAGTTCAGATGGATGCAGTCATCATCACTGTGTTTGAGCCCTAAATAACACTCCTCAGATTAGTTTAACGTAATCCACCACAGGGAAGCAGCCAGTGACAGGTGTTTGAGTGTATGCGAGGGAGGAAGAGAGCAATAAAAAAGCAAAAAAGGAGTGAAGAGACTTTACGCAGATTATCAATAGACCTCAAACATCATGGCATCAAAATACATAGATTAACCAAGGAGTGACTAAAAGGGGAGGTGAACTTTAGAAAAGAGTAAAAAGGAAGAAACATGAGACTGACACACGAGACGGTGCAGAACTGGATTAGAACACGAGACGGATGTGTAGTTTAGGAACATGTTTTACTTTCAGGCCACACAAAGACTGAGGAGAGTGAGAAAGGTACGGCGGTCTATTGTTGAGAAGTTGGTAGAGAACAATACAAGGTGAAAAAGTACAAGAGTCATGTGCGCTGTGTAGGTGACAGGTCAGTATCAGAAAACACACACTTAACCCTGGAAATTGGAGGAGGAAATGAAAGGAATAAACTACTTTGATTTCTCTTAGATTTAAATGCGTTTGCAGAAATTATGTTGAATTACAAAAAATGTTAATCTAAATAAATTTATACTACACAACAGTTCAAAAGTTTAGGGTCAGTATTTTTAATGTTCTTTTAAAGTCTCTTAGGCCCCGTTTACACTAGTGTGTTTTCATTTTAAAATGCATGTTTTGCTATGGCTACACCTACGGTGGCCCAGTAGTGCACAACACAACGAAATTAAAAAAGCAAACATAAGTTCACAACACAACGGAATAAAGCCACAACACAACGCAATAAAGCCACAACACAACGGAATAAAGTCACACAACACAACGGAATAAAGCCACACAACACAATGGAATAAAGCCACAACACAATGCAATAAAGCCACAACACAACGCAATAAAGCCACAACACAACGGAATAAAGCCACAACACAACGGAATAAAGCCACAACACAACGAAATCAAGCCACAACACAACGAAATCAAGCCACAACACAACGGAATAAAGCCACAACACAACGAAATCAAGCCAAAACACAACGAAATCAAGCCACAACACAACGGAATAAAGTCACACAACACAACGGAATAAAGCCACAACACAACGGAATAAAGCCACAACACAACGAAATCAAGCCACAACACAACGAAATAAAGCCACAACACAACGGAATAAAGCCACAACACAACGAAATCAAGCCAAAACACAACGAAATCAAGCCACAACACAACGGAATAAAGTCACACAACACAACGGAATAAAGCCACAACACAACGGAATAAAGCCACAACACAACGAAATCAAGCCACAACACAACGAAATCAAGCCACAACACAACGGAATAAAGCCACAACACAACGAAATCAAGCCACAACACAACGGAATAAAGCCACAACACAACGAAATCAAGCTACAACACAACGGAATAAAGCCACAACACAACGAAATCAAGCCACAACACAACGAAATCAAGCCACAACACAACGGAATAAAGCCACAACACAACGAAATCAAGCCACAACACAACGGAATAAAGCCACAACACAACGGAATAAAGCCACAACACAACGAAATCAAGCCAAAACACAACGAAATCAAGCCACAACACAACGGAATAAAGCCACAACACAACAGAATAAAGCCACAACACAAAGAAATCAAGCCACAACACAACGGAATAAAGCCACAACACAGCGAAATAAAGCCACAACACAGCGAAATAAAGCCACAACACAACGAAATCAAGCTACAACACAACGCAATAAAGCCACAACACAACGCAATAAAGCCATAACACAATGAAATAAAGCCACAACACAACAAAAAAAAGCCACAACACAACGGAATAAAGCCAAAACACAACGGAAATGCTCCCGACCACTAGGGGGCTCTCAGAGATCGGTATTGTTAGTATTCCTAGTAGTCGGCAGTGATATGAATACCACGATTAGTTTCAACAGTATATAACCACTGTATATCGACATGAAATATTAATTCAAAATCACTTGAGTGCACAATAGCTTCATATTTATACCTGTGAATGATTTAACGCGCTACCACGGCGAATGATGAAGGGAACATCTAACAATTCCATCAAGTGGTTAAAACGTATAATTTGTATTCATTACAATGACTTTGTTTAACATTTAAAAACAGACATGTTCAAATTCCAAAGCTTGTTACTTCCTGTTGGTAAGACTGACAAGCTTTGTAATTTGAACATGTCCGTTTTTAAATGTTAAAAGTAATTTTAATGAATACAAATTATACATTTTAACCACTTGGTGGAATTGTTAGACGTTCCCTTCATCATTCGCCGTGGTAGAGCGTCAAATCATTCACAGGTATAAATATGAAGCTATTGTGCACTCAGGTGATTTTGAATTAATATTTCATGTCGATATACAACGTTTACATACTTAAAACTAATCATGGTATTGATATCTTTGTAAGACTGTCGACTTTATAGAACATTGGCAAGGAATACTAATATTACCGAGCTCTGAGAGTCCCCAAGTGGTCGGGAGCATTTCCGTTGTGTTGTGACTTTATTCTGTTGTGTTGTGGCTTTATTTCGTTGTGTTGTGACTTGATTTCATTGTGTTGTGGCTTTATTCCGTTGTGTTGTGGCTTTATTCCGTTGTGTTGTGGCTTTATTTCGTTGTGTTGTGACTTTATTCCGTTGTGTTGTGGCTTTATTCCGTTGTGTTGTGGCTTTATTCCGTTGTGTTGTGGCTTTATTTCGTTGTGTTGTGACTTTATTCCGTTGTGTTGTGGCTTTATTCCGTTGTGTTGTGACTTTATTCCGTTGTGTTGTGGCTTTATTCCGTTGTGTTGTGGCTTTATTCCGTTGTGTTGTGGCTTTATTTCGTTGTGTTGTGACTTTATTCCGTTGTGTTGTGGCTTTATTCCGTTGTGTTGTGGCTTTATTTCGTTGTGTTGTGACTTTATTCCGTTGTGTTGTGGCTTTATTCCGTTGTGTTGTGGCTTGATTTCGTTGTGTTGTGGCTCTATTCCGTTGTGTTGTGGCTTGATTTCGTTGTGTTGTGGCTTTATTCCGTTGTGTTGTGACTTTATTCCGTTGTGTTGTGGCTTTATTCCGTTGTGTTGTGGCTTTATTCCGTTGTGTTGTGGCTTGATTTCGTTGTGTTGTGGCTTTATTCCTTTGTGTTGTGGCTTTATTCCATTGTGTTGTGGCTTTATTCCGTTGTGTTGTGGCTTGATTTCGTTGTGTTGTGGCTTTATTCCGTTGTGTTGTGGCTTTATTCCGTTGTGTTTTGGCTTTATTCCGTTGTGTTGTGGCTTTATTCCGTTGTGTTGTGGCTTGATTTCATTGTGTTGTGGCTTTATTCCATTGTGATGTGGTTTGTTTCCGTTATGTTGTGGCTTTATTACGTTGTGTTGTGAACTTATGTTTGCTTTTTTAATTTCGTTGTGTTGTGCACTACTGGGCCACCGTATACACCTGTCGTTTACACTACATTTTCGAATCTCGAAAACTGAGACTTTTGAAAACGCTGCAGACCCCATTTTAGTTTGAAAACACCAGGGCTGCGTTTCAGTATAAACTGAGACTTTTGAAAACGATGGCATGGCTGCCCATGTTCGCTCTGCATATCCTTGACGACCGTATAAACAATAACATGGGGACGCCAGCTCAGACGAGGATAGTTTTCAGTTTAAAAATGCTGTTTTAAAACAAAAATGCACTAGTGTAAACAGGGCCTTATACTCACCAATTTAAAGGCACAATATATAGGATTTTTAGTAGTGTTTTAGTGTTTTAAATAATTTATTTAAATGTAAATTTCATTTTAAAAAGTGAAAAGTTGAAAATTATGAAGTAGTGACAGGCACATTTTCAATAAATACATTTTTTTTTATTTCTCAGGTTAAATTACATTTGATTGTAATTGCAGATGTTCAACATGGAACCGGACATTTGAACCCCACTTTATGTTAGTTACTAGGGGTGTGACGAGATCTCGTGTCACGAGATCTCGCGAGACTAAAATGTGATAGACATATATTTATATATAATCTATTTTTAATCTCTATATTAAAAATGTATAATTCAGATTTTGATCTCCATATCCATTTACATATATTATATATATCTTCCAAGGGGTTTTTTCCCTCCTAGGACTTTTTTCCCAGTGTTAGCACGCTGGGTTTTTCTCCTAGGGGTTTTTTTCCACCCCTGGGAGTCACCTGACATTGGCTTAATGTAGCACCATCTTGTATATGTTACATATTACCACGCTTGCTTGTACAGCTTATTTTTAACCACTTCTCTTTTTTCTGTGCTTCTAATATGTAAAGCTGCTTTGAAACAATTACCAATTGTAAAAAGCGCTATATAAATAAATTTGACTTGACTTGACGAGATTTCTCGTCGAGGCGAAAAGTAGTCTCGTGATGTTGCCATGACAGAGCGTTAGGATGATTAGGAAAGAATATGCCACCGCTACGTTTACATTACGCCTCCACACTGTCGTTTTGCTTTGTATTTAAATAAAAAATATTTAATTCAGTTGGATAACAGTCGCCGCCGTTCCATATTTACAGAGTATGCGCGATCACGAAAGTGAAAGTAAACGCGAGCGCGCATTCTAACGCGACTTCAATACCCCGCATTTTGAAAGCGGCTCCCTGATGAATATAAATATCTCTCAATATGAAAGCTATTTTAGGCTGGGCAGTGTAGTTGTAACCATCTATTAGCTCTGTATCAAAGAAATATTTGGTCTTATTTGCACTTTGAATATTGAGTGTGATTATTGTAAAGTGTTACCATAAAAATGAATAACAGTTTTCTCTTAATCTTATTAAGCACAAACAATAAGGTTTCATTTGTTAACATTAGTTAATGCACTGTGAATTGTCATGAACTAACAATGAATGACTATTTTTATTAACTAACATAAACAAAGATTAATAAATACTGTAGCACATATATTGCTCATTGTTAGTTGATGGTGGTTAATACATTAATGTTAATAAATGAGACCTTATTGTAAAGTGTTACCATTTTTATTCATACTGTTTTTATTTCTATGATCAGTTTGTGGAAAGGAGTTCAGTTAGGAGGTCAAAAGTTGTAGAAGCTCATAAATCATGTAGCCTACAGTAAGGTCTGAAGAGACTGAAATCATACAGAAGAGAAGTCAGTCAGTTGAGTAAGTGGCAAAACCTTTTACAGTGCTTGAGTATTGTTGTCTTTTACTGCATATGATAATTCATACTCAGAAAGTAGAACTAAAATGATATTCATTACAATTAGTTAAAACATTTCAAATACACCTGCAGAATATTTTTTTTCTAGTCATGTATTTTGCCATTGAGGATTTCTTAAAAATAGTGTGTAAAAATCTTGTCTCGTCTCGTGAACTCAATCTCGAGTCTCGTCTCGTGAGATACCCATCTCGTCACACCCCTATTAGTTACATAAACTTTTTCGACATTATCCAGATATCTTACCTTCAGGTGGTCGGTTTGAGGTTGCCACAACTACGACTCCACACTTAAACAAGCCCTCAAATAACTGTTTCAGAATCATAGCATCCGCTATATCCACCACCTGAAAAAAAAAAGATTATTAATCATTGAACTTTGAGGAAAAATGTATTTTGACAGCACATAATCTGATTAAGCAATTTCCTTTTCCCTGCTAATGTAAAATACAGCATACCATCAGTTCAGTTCACAGGAATCAGTCAAATTCACCTGCATTTTATGGCCAGAATTCATTGTATGAAGTAAAACAGCCAAACTGTGTATTAAATGAATACGTATTAATACAGAAAATAGGGTCGGTTTTCATTTTATGTTGACTTTAAACCAGCCTATATGTGCTGTTGTTTCCATTCTGTCCTCTAGGCAGAACCGTCAGACACTATAGGAGCAAGTGCAGGTGTATCAGCTGAAGATGAGCGAGGCGCAACTCTCTCCCCTCTGCCCTTCCGCTGCCTTGAGCTAATTACCACAATTGTGCGCATACATGTGTACTTTTGCGTGTACATGCGAATGAATGAGCAAAAACCAGGTGTCGTTACATTTTAAAACCGAAGCCTCGGCCAAGGTCCTTTGACATCACCCTCCCCAACACTCACACACAGATGCAGGACAGACACAAAGCCACTCCACCTGACTGTAAAATGGCCACACAGAGCCGCGGCTTTCTGCTGGAGACAAGGACAAGTGGCCAAAGCGCTGAAAAAGGTAAATAATTGAATACATAAATAAATAAATAAACAGCGTTTCGAGGTAAAATCAGTGGCACAATGACAGCCAGATGGCCACACAGAAACAAATACATACACGCACACGCACACACACACACACACACACACATGCGGTCCCTTTGTGCTCTTGAGGGCCTGGCATGGCTGTCCCTGAATCTCAGAAGCGAGAGGATGAGTGGTTCTTTCATTATTATCATTTTCATCATCATCATTCATTATTATCATTTAAACGTTGCCTTTTTCACAGCAGCGAGCTGTTGCCTCACACACATCTACAGCAACACAGGGGCTGCTGACCCTCCCCTGACAAAAGGAGCCCTTTAGTCAATAACACACAATGAGATCGACCAATATCCGCTCTCATCTTCTCCCATGTTTCTGCTACTTTTTCAGGGCTGAAATGCATTTAGTCAAAAGCAAAATTTCTCCTCGCTTTGCATTAATACTTTATTAGCATTTGCATATCTGGCAGCGAGGAGCTAAATTTGAGGCCGGGGATGTTTTTGTCATGTAGAAGATCTCCTCTTTTACTGAGCTCTACTATTCTTAGAAGGACACACTTATGACTGCCATACCCCCAGCATATGTTGTTTTTCTTATATTGAAGTGTTTCCCTTTTTTGCATATTAAACCTTCGGCCTCATCAAACTCAATTAGCATCTTCTATAGCGGCCTTACGTGCGGCAAGGTGGAGGGCGTGCGCGTGTGTTGTCGGAAGGGTGGTCTGTTACAAAGACGAGGTGCTACGGCATAAATTGGATCACATTTCCTTTAACCGTCCTCTTCTCTTCATTTCAAAGGAGTCATTTAATTATGACCTTTTCATCCGTCCTGTATTTGTTTTTTGTTTGTCGCGCAGGCACCGTGACACTCATGTGCGCGCGTGTATACACACACACACACACACACACACACACTTTTAGTCTCAGGGTATTGATTGCCAGGTTGAGTGCAAGAAAGCCCTCTGTGTGGCGTTGTTGTGGACGACAGCGAAAACAACAGTGCGGATATTCAAATGAGCATCCAATTATGCCAGCAAAGAGTCACTTTTGTGTGGCGCACACGGGTGCCAAATTGCACTCTTTTGATCTTAAACCTTTACTTACACAACTCCGTCGATGAGTAATTTCACCCCGGCGACTGACAGGGGTCTGAGACAATACCTCAAGCGGTTTCTGCTTGCTCTTCCTCTTTCTATATCTCTCTTGGGCCTTCTCTCAATACCTTGCATTCATTAAGGGAGTGGAGAGGGACAAAAGGGGAAGGCTACAAATTACTGATAATGATGCCGGACTAATGAAGAGAATGGAGAAATTTCATTAGCATTTAAGAGGCATGGATGCATGCGACCCGCCATAGTCGCTCTCCATTACCCCTCACTCAAGGAAGCAAGAGGGGCTGACTGAAACTCGATGCTTCATTTGCATGCTTAAGTGGCGGTGGCTCCTGATTGGTAAGGGGCTGTCAGCTCCTCATCTATGCATCATAAACAAAATGTGTGTGCTTTCCATATTGCCGCTAGCGACGACTGGCAAGCAGATTGATGGTGAGCTTCTAGGCAATAATGAGATCCAAAACTAAATAAATAAATGAAAGTGATCAGCATTTCAATTTAAAAGGCATTAATAAAAAGAGCAGCCATTCATCCTTAGGCAGTGAGAGAATGAGCAATGGGACAAAAATAATTATTACAGAATCAGAAATAGGCTGATGGGTTTAAATCTGCAAAAATATACCTCTGACATTTAATTTGCAACAAAAAAAATACTGTTTTCTGTTCATTTCTAGCTTTTTTTTCTCATCTCAATTATCTGTGGACCCAACATGTGTTTTCAGGTTTGTGTGAAAGTGTCTGACTCCACTAGATGGCTCCAAAATGAACAAGATTTATTTTTTTGTTTATTTTTAAATGAACAAGGCTTCTATCTATGAAGTGCTGGTCAGATGAACTTCATCATCATGAACATACCATCAGCATGCTGATTCTTCCTTACAGCTGTATATTTGGGATTTGGCTCACATTATTCCCCTCACCCATGCACAAACATACACAACACACAGTGAATGTGCATTAAATTGCAGCTTAGAAATCTTTAAACAATTTTACAAACTCTTCAACCTCTCAATTTCCCTACTCTTGCCCTCACCTGAAACTCATCAAAGCATATGAGACAGGTTTCCTCTGCGATCTCCATGGCAACCGGAAAGATGGGGTCATACATTGTCATTTTACCTATCCGTCGCTTTGGCAGGCTCAGTTTCAGTTTGTGGATCCCTGAATGGAATGCACAAATTAAAATCAATACGAATAATGGTAAATCCTCTCAAAACTTGAATGAAAACAGATTTTGATCTCAGAGGAAAAGCAACAAACTATTCTACTTTATGCTGTTATTTTCCTTAATTGCTATTCATGCATGAAAACAAGTGTATATTAGTTAGCTACTTATACAAATAATAGTACTAGTTATTGCTTAATAAGGAAAGAGGTAAATATACTACTGTTTAAAATTTTGGGGTCAGTATTTTTTAAATTCTACCTCAGAACGGTGACGGACACGTGAGCACCATGACGCATGCGTGTGATACTGACGCAGGAGCCGGTCAATAATGAGTCGGCGTTCGGACATAAACACGGAAGCTCTGCAATGTGTCTTCAACGTAAAACGCGTAGGAGAATGACAGGGTAGAGAAGAAATGGTTGGAAAAATTGTGTTTTGTTTTTGCACACAAAATGTATTCTCGTCACTTCGTAAAATTAAGGTTGAACCACTGCAGTCATGTTGACTATTTTAACGATGTCTTTACAACTTTTCTGGTCCTTGAATGTGGTAATTACATGTGAGATTAAAAAAAAACCCTCTTGGATTTCATCAAAAATATCTTAATTTGATCCAAAGATGAACAAAGGTCTTACAGGTTTGGAACAATATGAGAGTGAGTAATTAATGACAGAGTTTTCATTTTTGGGTGAACTAACCCTTTAACACTTATTTAGCAAAGATACATTAAAGGTCCCGTTCTTTGTGATCCCATGTTTCAAACTTTAGTTAGTGTGTAATGTTGTTGTTAGAGTATAAATAAAATCTGTAAAATTTTAAAGCTCAAAGTTCAATGCCAAGCGAGATATTTTATTTAACATCGCCTACATCGAACGGCCAGTTTGGACTACATCCCTCTACTTCCTTCTTTAATGACGTCACTAAAACAGTTTTTTGACTAACCTCCGCCCACAGGAATACACAAGAGTTGCGTTTGTAGAGTGTGTTTGTCGCCATGTCGTCGAAACGCTGTTATTTTCATCCCGCAGTCCAATCAACGGGTCTGATTCCGGCTCAAATTGATAGGGTAAAATTAAAGACATGTTTACAATAACACTGAGCGCGTGCATCTCCACGTTATGGTAAGAGGCGTGACCTTTCCGGGCAAGGAGCGCTAAGAGCTGTCGAATCACAACACAGGAACCGCTGGCACAATCAGAACTCGTTACGTATTTCTGAAGGAGGGACTTCATAGAACAAGGAAGTCATCAGCCCGTTTTTATGACAGTGGAAACAGCGGTATACAGATAAGTAAATTATGTGAAAAATACTGTGTTTTTTTACACGCGAAACATGAACACATGTTATATTGCACACTATAAACACAATCAAAGCTTCAAAAAACCACGAAAAACGGGACCTTTAAATTGATAAAAAAAAATTTAAGATATTTATATTGTTACAAGATTTCCATTTCAAATAAATGTTCTTTTGAACTTACTATTCAACAAGGAATATTGAAAATAATATTAATCAAAACAACTGTTTTTAACTTTGATAATAATAAGAAATGTTCCTTGAGCACCAAATCAGCATATTAGAATGATTTCTGAAGGATCATGTGACACTGAAGACTGGAGTAATGATGCTGAAAATTCAGCTTTGCCATCAAAGGAGTAAATTTTAGCATTTATAAAAATAGAACAGTTATTTTAAAATGTAATAGAATTTCACAATATTACTTTTACTGTATCAAGTAAATGCAGCCTGGTTGAGCACAAAAAAAATCTTACCGACCCCAAACTTTTGAATGGTAGCGCATATGACAACAGTCCCATGTTTGAGAACCTTTCACGTACCCACACATTTGAAAATTAGTTAGAACTTACTTCTATGTACATCTAACATGAATCCATTGAAATGAACCCTCATTTTTCTTCTGTTTTCCACAGATGAGTAAAAAAGGTTCATCAGCATGGTTTTTCCAGTTCCTGTTGATTATAAAACAGAAAACAGAATAATCATGATTGGCCTATCCAATGTAAAGGAGTCCATCCAAACTCAATATATGCATGTTTAAAATGACAAATCATTTTGTTGTCTTGGCTAAAAATGAACTCAAACTTACCAACATCACCATGAATATAGTAACCGTGGGGGGGATGTGGCTTTGGGGACTCCTGTAAAATAATAATAATCTTCTTCAATGCTGTAAAAAGCTTGTTTGCTTAATTCAGCACATTTAAGCCAACATAGCTTACATCATAAAACAAATGCATATCATAAAAACATCTCGAGGTCTGCTTTTGTCACACACTGTAACAAAAAAAGAAATTTTCAAATAACCCGTGGCAATTTAAATGATTAAGAGTCCGCTTGACTCAAAGTTTCCAAACAATATCTGCACTGCATTCAACTTTCAGAGTACAAAGCGTTTGATGAGCCAGCCCAGAACTGTCTGTGGCAGCAGACAACTGATTATTCAGGAAAGACAGCGAGCCGACATCCTCATCCCCGAATTCACCTCATCCTCACTGATTTTTACGGGGGGCGAATGCTGTTTGAGCAGTGAGGCGAAGCGTTCTTGGATGACAGCGTGTGACTTCTCACTGACTTCCAGAACTCTGTAGCTCGTTATTGTGGCTGGTGGCAGCGGTCCAGTCACGGTAGAGTGGACAAACACAGTGAAGACACTGAGCGAGAGAGGACACAGGCCTTGTCAGGGACGGGTCCACAAGGTGGAGTCATGCTCTACACTTCCACAGAACGCAGCCAAGGGGAAAAAGTTCACATGCCAACACTCTTAGGTAGAAAGGCTCTGTTTTCCACTCTCTTTACCTCAACAAATGAACTGTTGTTTGCTCTGGTAATGCTTTAGATAAACAATGACTTGGGATTAGATTTCCAATTTTTGGGGGAAATAATAACTTTGCTCAGTATAATAAGTGATTAACTTATTAAGAATGAATTTATTCATCCCTTGCATGTGCATTTGCCCTTATTTGCCCTAAATAACCAAGGCTAGAGCACATCTCTGTACATGTTTGTGTTTATTTCCCCACATTAAAAGCGGAGCTGGGAATCTTTTTCCCAGACAATGGCGACCCCTCATTACTGAAAAGAGGGATAGGTGGGGTGTCCTGACTCAGTAGGGGGCTGTGCTGTGATCCAGCAAATGCTTGGTCTGGTCTTTCCTCCCACTCTCCACCCCCACAAACACAAACAGGCTGAAGCTGCTTTGACCTACAAATAACAGGCCAACAGCAAATTAGGCAATGGCACGGTGCAAGTGTTGGGGTCTGACTGAAGGTTGGACTGCTTTTTCTTCACTGTAAACATTGACAGAATGCACTGCTCAGTTTGGCACACACAAACCATACCTCCTGTGTGTCATTTACATCTCTGTCTTCTTTTTCATTTGACATATTTTCTTCAGGACTGCAACGTTTTATTCTACTTTCCCTCGATGTTACTTTATTCTCCAGCTCTGAGGTGGGTTGACTCTGTGAACAGTCTTTAGGTCGAGGGATAGGGATGTTGGTATAGTCTGTCATCACTCTGTTTAACTGTTCTAGTTGAAGAAGTGCAGCTCTCTGCTGAGTGTCCTCTCGCAGCGAACCGGAGCGGACAAGGCTGTCATAGTGGCTGACGAGTCCGACACGGGCAGCCCAAGGTGCTGATGTAGAGGTTTGTCTGGCAGATAATGTTGAACACCCTTGAGAAAGAAAAATATGAGAGTTGTTCAACATGTATTTGACTTGTATCTAGTAAGGAATTTTTACAGCGCTTATAACACTTAATAATTCATTAATAATTCACATCAAGTTAAATAAGATGAATGTTGTATTGCTCTTTCCACGAAAAAATTAATAACATACAGTACAGGTTTGGAGCAATTTGAGTATGCGTAAATTATGTCCGAATTTTTATTTTTTGGTGAACACATCACTGAAGTGTCAGCTAGATTGTGTCAATGAGACCATCCCCTGCGAAGGCCTCATCGACACAACAGCCAGTGGCACAGATCATCAACAAACCCGTCTCCATAGCGGTGTGATGAATCTGATCTTCAACCAGATTGAACTGGATCAAATATTTTGAATGTTCCAATCCAGTCTGACTTCTGACCTGTAATGCTGCCTGAATCATAATCATGCACTGTTCGTTTGTTGGCCAGAGGAGTACTAGCCCCCAGACTGAGCCTGGTTTCTGGATCTTTTTCTCCATTTTGTCACCTGTTGGAGTTTGGGTTCCTTGTCACTGTCGCCTCTGGCTTGCTTAGTTGGGGACACCTAATATTCAACGATATTACTGATATGCCTGCATTGACACCATTGTATGCGGACTGAACTGAGCTGACATCACTGTTTTCTCCAGAGCTGCTGTATAGATAAATGAACTAAATTAATAACTAAAGATTTCTACAGTGGAAGTGAATCAATACTGAACTTACTTAAGCTGGACAATGAAACTATTTTCTTCTAGAGCTGCTATACAGCCATTTCCCATTATCAGTGTAAAGCTGCTTTGAAACAATCTGCACTATATAAATAAAGGGGACTTGACTTGATTTGAACTATCTATATCAGGCAAATAAAATACATACACTGCCCTCCAAAAGTTTGGAAACACCCCTGGCAAAGTGAGGTTTTGGACAATATCAGCATAAATCCTTATGATTTTTTGGCGCAAATACATTAAAGTAACTTGACATTATCATTGAAGGCCAGAAATAATAATTTTCATTTTGATTAATGGCAATATATACATGTCAAAGTCAGACATGCCCCTTTGCCAGCTGCCTGGTTACTGGTTTAAACTTGGCCCAGGTTTGTAAAAGATTTTTGGGTCAGCACACCTTAAAGGTGCTAAAGAGGATGTTTTGTTTTATACATTTTTGCATTTTGTTTTATACATTACTTGAAACTGTCTTTACTAACTGATAAAAGACTATTTATTAGGTCCACTGAAATGAATAATATTAATATACATCATCTGTGCATGAGGTAGGGCCTTAAAAACATCAGCCAATCGTTGACGCGATCATCGCGTAAACTATTGGCCCTCTGACTTGTCAATCACTGCCGTGACGTTCCTTGTGCGAGACGAGCGTGGCTGCGCGCTCCAGTAACTTTCCACACTCTACAGGCACCGCATGCAATGTTTTTGTCAGGAGACAGGAGTAACAACTGCAGATTATGAGTTACCTGCGGTGAGTCTGACATAATGAATCCACTAACACGACACAGCGAATGCCGGTGGTAAACACTCGTGTTCCAATACTCGTGCATGAGTTTTGGGAGGCGTTCCCTAGAAATGAGCTGTGAAGGAGGGGGGTTGTTCTTACGCATGCGCTCATTTCAAAAACTCACTAACAGTCTTTGGTTTCTCAGTCGACAAAAAGATCCTCTTTAGCACCTTTAAAAGCTTCAACAATTGATTGCCAATAAAGTTTAGAATACAATGACCAACCAATTAGAACCCAGTTTAGGTCAGATAGCTGCTAATGGTGGATATTTTGAGGAATCGAAAATTTGTTTTTTTTCTATGTATAAACTGTTTATGTAAAATATGTTGTTTTCATAGTTTGTGTTGTCCCTTATCAGTGCAAAATTATCACAAATTAACAAGGATTCATGCCAATATTGTCCAAAACCCCACTTTTCTAGGGTGTTTCCAAACTTTTGGAGGGTTCTGGGAGTGTTTTAAAATATATAAAAAAATGCCATTTTATAATATATATCAAATATGAATTATAATAAAACAAACACAAAATGCTTAATCAAAAAAGTCATACTGCCATAGAAAGGCGTTATTCGTTGCATAATTTACAAGTTTGTACGATATGGGACATTTAAACTTTAAAGAGTTAAAATTTGGGAAAATTTCAAGAAATGTGTTCTTACGTACAAAATATGTATACTGTACAATAAAAAGTTAGCAATCAATTCAACAGCGTGGTAATAATATTTAAAGTAATAACCATATTATTATTATTATTATAAAAGTAATAACCAAACTGCAGAACAATATTTATCGCAAATTAATAATTGTTCAACGTGGCTATTACTTTTAAATAATAATAATATATTTTTTATTATTACTATTATTGTTGTTGTTGTTGATATTATTGTCATTATTATACAAGTATATAACGCCATATAACAAATAACAGTTTACTATATACATACATAACTTGACCGGTCGTTACCTAAAAAATTATGACGTAATGACTTGCCGGTGTTTTCACGTGTTATCAGCACTGACCATATGACAGGAGAATGTTTGTGCTCACCTCTATCAGTCTTCAACACCTCACACCAAAATCCTTTCGACAAACTTGTCTTTTTTAATATTAATCTTAAAACACATCGCGTTGTCCACCGCGACGCGTATGCCGCCATGTTGGTTCAAAACGTAATAACTTTATTGAGCTCCCTGCACTGACACCTTGATATCCCGTTAAGGTGAACAATACTTCTTCTGTCGGGTTTATTTAAGTCACATCAGAAATCTGTAATGCAACAAGCACGTTACATTACATAAGAAATATATCTTTATAAATATAAATTACTTAGACGCCATCAAAATCATAACTTATGCATGAATAAATGCAAGATATTACCCTGCAGAAGGTTATAAATATTAATTTAGAACCTATACCATAATTTAACATTAAAAAGTGCACTGCACATGCTTTAATAACACTTATCAAATCACAACTCAGAATGACTGAATAAACGCTCGGCATTACTCTACAGAAGGTTATAAATAGTCATTTGAAACATTTTCAACTTCACATATGTACAGTAACGCTATGACAGCTTTTGTCCAATCAAAGCTCAGGGATATTGACACGTGACCGTGTTGGTATGTCACATGTCAGCTGTTCCTCAGCTGATCGGAAGTGCAATCGATAGCTGCTTGTTTGCTCAAACCTGTAACGGGAAGCGATGGCTGAGGCCATAGCAGATACGAGAAGGCTGTATACTAAACCACAAAACCTGAACGATGCGTATGGGCCACCGAGTAATTTTCTAGAGATTGATGTTGCCAACCCCGAGACGGTTGGCGTCGGTCGGAACAGGTTTACGACATATGAGATCAGACTGAAGGTGAGCAGCCAATGCTGGCCTGATAAGACCATCACACACTGATCTTACTGATGCTTAAATACACTCTTAATACGTTTAAAAGGAGATCACAGTGTACTTCATGTCAGATAATAATACCACGACTTCTGTGCGTCCAGCTATAACTTTGTAGAGCTTGATGGCTTGCTAATATATTTCTATGACAACGTAACTGTTTTCGTCTTTATTTTGATTTTGATTTAGCAAACAAATAAATCAGTGTGCATATCTCTGGTTAGGTGCTCGGAATAGTTCACTCAGAAATGAAAACTGTCTTCATTTACACACCCTCATGTTTAGCAAACCCATATAACTTTCTTTCTACTGTGGAACACAAAAGGAAATGTACCTGAGACTGTCATTCAGTTCACTTTCATTGTATAGTAATCAGATCCATTGGAAGTGACAGGTGACTGACTTAACATTTTGCCTAACATCTCTTTTCTTTTGTGTTCATTAAGAAGAATTAAAATCATACAGTTTTGGAACAACATCATCAAAAAAAGGAGTAGTAAATGATGTCAGATTTTTCAGGGTTTTTTTGGTGAACTGTCCCTTTAAATATTCTTTTTGACACTGACCTCAATACCTTTGCAAGCCTGACTCTGTAATGATCAACTAGCTTGTGTTGTACAGTGGAGTACTTAGTTTAGTAAGGATGTCTACAAATATCATGAGAATAAGCAGAGTTTTGAGAGTTTCAAGCAGTTAGATCTCAAGTGTGACCACGCCCCTTTGTGCAAGGCCAAGATAATGGTGCTTATAATGACAATGATGAACCTGGTTAACGTTAAAGTACTGCGCACATCTTCTTTACCAAGTGAAACCTTTCAGTGTGCTTGTTAAAATGCATTCTTTGTTTATTTGTTTTTCCCTTGTTCATGTCTGTGCATGCACCCAACTTAAACAGAACTGATTTCTTGATGATAAAATTCATCTGAATTCGCTGAGTAGATTCAGTTTATTGCAGAATTTCCCACTCTTAGACACGTCATTCCTAAGCTTGCCGATATTTGTGCTGACAAAAAGCTTACAATCATGATTTGTTGGCCAAATTATTTGGAATGTTAGAGGAAGTTTAGAACCGTGAGAGAGAGGCATGTCATCTGTTTTGCATTTCTTAGCGTGTGTGCTGTTTGTCATGGAATGGACCTTACGACAGATAAATGACTGACACCCCAAATAGCATACAAACCTATTTTTTTTTTGACTAATCTCCAACATTATGGTAAAAAGGTGTAGTTTTGTTAGGGCAACCCTACCCCCCTACCCCCCCAAACCCCCCACCCCCCAACCACAACCCCCTGGAACACTGTGGGTTTACTTTACTGTTGCTTTACATCAGCCAATGTGTTATTAAAGGAAATAAATAGAAACATTTGCTAATTTAGTTGTTATAGCACAAAATGTAAAATATTAAAAGAGTGGTAAGTTGGCCCCCTACCCCCAAGCCACCAGATAAACTTTTACAGAATGTATAAATGACTTTTGATATATTTCTTAATAATATATATATATATATATATATATATATATATATATATATATATATATATATATATATATTATTAAGTGTCATTAATGTAAAATACTAAATCAGCTATTCTGTTTAAAATGTTACACAATTTAGTTGAAAAAGCAGAATCCCAGTAAAAGAGATTCATCTGAAAGGTAAAGTTATTCTATGACTTGCATATGAATATTAACATATTTAATTGAAGATATGTCATAATTGCAATACTATGAATGCAAATTTAATATTTCGCTTAATTAACATTTTAGGTTTTTATGAGAGCAAAGAGGTCTGAAATTTACATTCAAAAATGCGATTCATTTCGAAGAAGAAGAAGAATGACTGAGCAATTACTATAGGGTCCTCATGCCATCGGTGCTCGGGCCCTAAAAATAACCTTCTGGGAAACAAAAACTAACGTTCTGGAAATGTTATAATAACATTATAAGAACATTGGATTAACGTTAGAATAACGTTATACAAACCAAAAACTAATGTTCTAGGAACGTTAGAATAATGTTATATAAACCAAAAACGAACGTTCAGGGAATGTTAGAATAATGTTCTTGGAACGTTAGATTAACGTTAGAATAACGTTCTGGGAATGTTAGATTAATGTTAGAATAACGTTATACAAACCAAAAACTAATGTTCTAGGAACGTTAGAATAATGTTATATAAACCAAAAACGAACGTTCAGGGAATGTTAGAATAATGTTCTTGGAACGTTAGATTAACGTTAGAATAATGTTCTGGGAACCAAAAACGAATATTCTGGGAACGTTAGATTAACGTTAGAATAACATTCTGGGAACATTAGATTAACGTTAGAATAACGTTCTTAGTACCAAAAACTAACATTCTGGGAATGTTAAATTAACTTTAGATTAAAGTTAGAATAATGTTCTGGGAACGTTAGATTAACGTTAGAATAATGTTCTGGAGTCTTACAATAGGCCTCTTCCACCGGATGCAGAACTTGCTATCTTTGGTTTTTCATAGCGCACCTTCTGCCTCCCTGGGACAATACAGCAGTCTCTAACCCTGGGTATGATTGTGGCTAAGAGACTTGTGCTGAAGAACCTGTATGTGAAATTAGGCAAATAACAAACTGAAACAACTAAATAGTTATTATTCACACATAATATCCAAAAAAAAAACATTAACAGTCTCTGTTGCTATTGACTGTAATTGGGCATCTAAAAAAAAAAAGTGTTTTACTTGTAAAACAGTAAAATCGAAAATTCATGGATAACAACAATTATATTGTAGCATTAGAAATACTGCTGTGACTAAAGAGCTTACAAATACTGGTGGATTAACCATTACAGAAACATGAAATTATTTTAGTAAGCACCAATACTGATAGTTTAGGACAGTTGTGGCACAAACCTTACACCGTACACCTTACAGCTGTGGCACCGTGGCAGAGGTCTAATAAATTTAAGGACTGTATAGTGAATATAGTGTAAATCTCTACATTAAAAATTAAGATGGTAATAAAGATAATAAAGAAAAACAAACACAAACTCAGTGTTAACCAACAGACAAGATAAATGTTCTGCAGGAACACACACATTCACTCTGGACACAATCACCTCTTACCCTCATTTCTTTGTCCCGTAAATAGGCCATAAGAAACGTCTTCTATTTAGATTCAATTACATGTTGTTATCCCTTTACAGTTACTACTCTCATTAAATATTTGAATGACATGTTGACTTCAAATTTAACTTTGAACAACAGATATTTCAGCAAAATGAATATTTTTGCGCTGAATATCCCTCTGCCGCATTCCGTCTATCTGACGCAGGTGCACGTGAAGGTCGGTAAAGTTTGAAGTTTAACGCAGACTGTCAGGACAAACATTTATGCAAAATAAATGTTCGCGTGAATTTGTAACATTTACAGACAAGGATATTGCCATAGAATTAACGTTTTGCGCTGAGGACTCACATGCATCTAGCAAAGCTCCTGACAGGGCAAACCATTACACTAATGCATTAGCTTGAAGCTTAAAATGAAGAATTCTCATGTTTTGGGCAGCTTGGATCACGTACCTTTCCTGCAGCAGCTCATTCTGCTTCCTTCACTATTTTAATGCATTTTTGTCCATAGAAATGCGTTATTCAGTGCCGTAATTTGACGCGACTGGCAGGAGTTTTCTGTGCACGGTTGGCAGACCCAACTAATCGATAATGACAATAGTTGTCGATGATTTTCATTATTATTATCGATTTTATCGAATAGTTGTTGCAGCCCTACAGAGGTGTTTACAAATCCACTCAACAGCGCTCAAAGCATCACATTTTTAAACTTTCAGTACCAACTTGGTACCGAAGTCAGTACTTTTGACAAATCTATAATACAGTATGGTGAAATTTTCTAAAAATAGGAACAGTTGATTTAACTTTGACCTTTGTTAATTTTACACTTTCGTAATTTATTTTCTCCATTAAATACAAAGACTACATACATGCGGCCAGAGTTAACTTAATAAAAAACACATTTTACACCTGGAGATGCAAACAAATTTTTCCAAATTTTTTTCAGTGTCAGATTTAATGCCATGTTGACTGTCCGGGTTCTTCTGTTACTGTAATTTTTTGTTACTGCAACAGCTTTGTTGCTGGAAATTGTTGTCATTGTGTGAACGTCCCTTTTGTAACATTTGACCTTGGTGTAGGTGTGTGGCCTAGTTAGGGCTGGTGTCTAGAAGTCATCTTAGTAGTTAAAGATTTGAGTTGGTAAACAAAAGGTTGCACTGACTGTTGTGCACTTGAGCAAGGCACAAGCTGTCCCTGCAGCTTAACATTGTGACATTGCATGAAAGTGGTGGAGAAAAATGTCTCATTTGTGTGTTGGTCTAGAATTCTATTCTTGATACATTTGTAAAAATACTTCCCGAAGTCCTCTTACCTTCAGAAGTTTTGACGAAATGTTCATCAGGCTCAGGTATTGTTGTTGAAACTCTTCCCATCTAAATCACTTTTTTTCTTCCCAAAATAGCCTAAATTCTCCTTGCTATACTTTTAAATATGAAGGAGGCGGAGGCGGAGGCGAAGACAAGACATTGTCACATCCCCTTGCTGTCCTAAGCAGTCATTTTCCACAACTGATAAGTTGTGACAGGTGCTGTTGTGTCTGCTAATAGGCCACTGTCTTCCCAGCTTTCCTATAGTATTTTTAGCTTTCTCCTACCTACAGAGTGAGCCACCGCCTGCCATTAGCCCAAATCTAAAGCTACTGTACTTGATTAGCGTATAATAATTAGCATATGCGTGTAATCAGTATTATTGTGTGTCTCTGAGTCGGCGGTGACCCTGCTTTGCATAAGGGAACACCCCACACATCCCTCTCACGCTATCGCTCTGTCGCTCTAGCCCTCAAGACCGAGAGAAAGAGCGGAGCTGTCAACTTTTGATTTGCTTCTGAAGTAGTCCAATCGCAACAATGAGACGAGATAAAGAGATTCTGTTTGTATTTGTCATAGTAACACTGCCTGTGTTGATTACATGCTTTTGTGTGCCAAGGGCACTATCTTTCTTTTAGGCTCTTTCGCACCATCCATGCATGCTTTCTCTCTTTTGCTTGGTGGCCAACCATTATCCTTTCCATCGTCATATCCCGCATCCCATAGATGATCCTGGCATGGTAAGTGAGAGAAAGAAGCCAAGCCATATTTGTGTGTGTGTCTTGGAGAAGAAACGAGAAGCTTCTTAATCCCTTCTTTTAGAGTGGAACGTGTGAATGACTAT
Source organism: Megalobrama amblycephala (assembly GCF_018812025.1). Lineage (NCBI taxonomy): Eukaryota > Metazoa > Chordata > Actinopteri > Cypriniformes > Xenocyprididae > Megalobrama > Megalobrama amblycephala. Next base: position 26,288,014 of record NC_063054.1, read on the forward strand.
GGGGGTGCAGACCTAGTCTTAACCCCCTGCCAAACCCACCCCCCCACTGGATGGCACAAAATGTGCCCCCCCCCACCCCATATCTCTTCCTCAGTTCAGTTAGTGAAGGATTCTTAAATTTCCGTTGTCTTTTGTTCATCTGTAACATAAAGGTAAAATGTATTCCCTTCATGCCATTTTAAACTTTTATTTTCTCTTTGATTACAACTTTTCTTTCTTCCATCGAATGCAAAAGGTGAATATTTGTAATCAACATAATGAATCAGGACTGAAGTTCCACGATGACAAAAAAAAAGCATCATAAAAGTTATTCATATTCCAAGTTTTATGGAGTCATATGATAGCTTTGTGTGAGGAACAGACCAATATTGAAGTCATTACTCAATGAAAATCTTGAACATAGATTTGTGGGCATATCTTGCCGATTTGGTGGCATATTTTTAATCAGATGAATCAATTTAGTCCACAATACCAAAACTGAATGATTTGTTTGTGACCGCACTGACTCAGTGATCCAGTTGCAGAAATTAACTTTTGTCTGTTGCTCACACAGAGCTATCACTGGGTTAACTTAAAACACAAAGCATTTTTTAATTTTCTCAACTTGAATAAACTACTTTTCTAACTTTAAAGAAACTGGTTCTCACAGTTGTATGTCCCTGAAGTCCACTAAACTCAAAACTTCTTAGCAGTAATTGATGTTTAATTGAATAAACCTTACCAAATGCACACTGATCACACTAATGGAGACTTAAAGAAATAATAAAACCTCATCAAAAACATTAAATAGCCTACCTTCACCATCAAACTTGACATACATTGTCACAATTTAAAATAGTTACTCATTACTAAATTACTTGAGTTGACTTTACTTACCCTTATTTTTGCATTTTCTTCTAGTGTATATAACAAAATAGAAATCGGATTTCTATTACAGTGTATCATATGACTTCAGAAGACATGAAAATGTAGCACATGAGTTGCATGGACCACTTTTATGATTCTTTGATGGTGCTTTTGCATTCTCTTTGAAGCCTGAAAGCCTCAGTCCCCATTCATTGTAATTGTATGGGAAAGTGAGGGCAGTACAATACTTCAGAATCTGTCCTTTTGTGTTTTGCTAAAGAAAGAAAGTCAAACGGGATTGGAACAACATTAGGGTGAGTAAATGACAGAATTTTCATTTTTGGGTGAACTATATCTTTAAGTTCTGTTCTCTGCCTAATTTCCCAGTGTGTCAAGTATTTCTTTTTGCTCATGAGAAGTGCAATTATTGAGTTGATTTTATATATTTTTGTGCTTTGTATAGTTTGTCTAGAAATGAAGGTCATGAGACCAAAACATTGTGACCAATAAAGATTTTTTGATACTTTTGTAAGCATTGATAGTGTGCGGGACTTTCTTTTGTTTTTGCTTTTGCTGCGTTATCTCATAATATGAAGAAAGTAACTTTGGTACCTTAAGCAACTGAATATTGACAGCCTCTAATCTTTCACTTTATGCATTATGCAACTTTGTAACTGTGACGCATTCTTGGAATAGGTCAGTTTTATTGGGTTTGTCACACACAGTTAGAGCTCAGATTCACATGACAGCAGAACATAAGCAGGATAATGACTTGCTGTATATAAGTTCTGTTTGTTGGCTTCAGTTCATGTAGGTTCTTATCAGATCTATATTGTGTTTACAGTGCTAAAGTTGAGTGACGCTGACTGCATGAAAACCATCAGAGGGAGGACTTTGGGATTCAACGTTGTTTACAGACAGGAGAATCCTCAGCCCCCCTTCTGCGTTTTTGTATACAACACTCTTTCCCTATCCATCTTTCACTCCCTTTCTCCCTTCTTCACCTCCTCCTCATCCCCCTTCAATTCTTTTTTCCAATTTCCAAAAAGCCCTCTCTCTCGCTCTCCCTTTCTGCCATTACTAAAAATGGCTTGCTTGCCTGGTTGTCAGCCCCAGTCAAGTGTAATCCAAAGTCTACAGCATCCTCCCCGACAACTATTTTAATGGTAATGGGCAGCATATTGTATCAAGGCTACCATATCCTACTTGAGATGACAGTATCAAAAGTGGGAGTTGATGCTATGGGAACAAAGACAGGGGGCAGCTTTTTGCCAGAGTGAGGGTGTTGGGGTGGTGGGTGAGTGTGTTTGCGTATGTGTGTGTGAGAGAGAGCAACTTGTGTGTAGAACATGGAGGGGGATGATGGTGGTGGGGCGCGAGTGCTCTCATTGTCCCTCTGTCCTCTTCTCTTTGGAGCTATGATGCGATGAGATGGCATTGTGCTTCCATTTTTGCTACTTTTATTTTGAAAAAGAGAGAGCAGGGCGGAGAGATGAAATGCTCGCTCTTAAACTTGACTTGATCCGACTCGCTAAAAGCTAATGCATAGCCAGCACAGAGCCCTTACGCTGGGTGAGGTGACCTCTCTAGGCTGTTTTTTCCACTGCCCTCTCTCTCCTCCTAATGAGGCTACACCATTGTCCCCAGCACACACATGCATCTAAAAAAGAGGAGAGAGACCGGGATTCTGCCATCTCCTCATATCGGCATAAGCCATGTGGAAGCTTTTAACAGTGCAGAAGAGTGACTAAAAGAAAGAGCGCTTTTAGTGCACCTTTCACACAATTGGCTATTTTTGGGTGTTGTGCATAAAATGCACCTAGTCTGTATCTCCCTCTGTCTCGCTCACTCTCTCTCCGACTTTTTCTTACTCGGGCAGTCTGTCCCGTTCTTTACAGGTTCTTGTTTTCATTTTGACATTTTTAGGTTGTTTTTTAACCTAGTTTGTTTGGAGCATTTAGAGAAGATGATTTTTTGATATCCTTGAGCGTACCTGTTGAATCTTGAGGACAGAATCTGTGAGTCAACGTAGCTCTGGTAAATGAACACAATTCTGACCAACGAAAGAAATGTTTGTGCACATACTAATTAAAAAACATATATATATATATATATATATATATATATATATATATATATATATATATATATATATATATATATATATATATATATATATATATATATATATATATATATATATACACACATTCATTCATTCATTAAAAAATTTGTGGTCGTAGGATATCTTAATTTTTTCTATTTTAATTTCTATATTCATATAAGTGTAATTTATTCCTTTGATGGCAAAACTGAATTTTCAACGTTACTCCAGTCTTCAGTGTCACATGATCTTTCAAAAATCATTCTAATAGGCTGATTTGGTGCTCAAGAAACATTTCTTGTCACTGTTAAAACGGCTATTTTTGTGGAAACCATGGTCAATTTTTTCAGAAATCTTTGAATAGAAAGTATATTTACAGCATTTATTTGAAATACAAATCTTTTGTGACATTTATATATGTCTTTACTGTCACTTTTGATCAATTTAATTACTTTTAAAACAATAAAAAAAAATCCCAAACTTTTGAACAGCGGCATATTTAAAATCTATCATTATATCATAGTGCTTGCTGTGACCTAACAAGATATGTTAAGTTTCCAGCGACAAGCTTTTTGCCTTGTCACACTGAATGTCTAGATGCTGCATTACGCGACATAATTGTAGCCAATCAGAACATATTTAATGTTTAATACAGTTATGTTGAGCAGGATTTTGGACCAATGAGGTATGAGTCTAAACAAATAGAAACCAAGCGATCAACAAAATGTTGATTTGTCATTCGCAGCTGTCAAAAAGCTTTTATTGCATGATGCATTACCACAGCGCTCTTGGTTTTGCCACAGCTTTATAATGGGAAGGCTTTGGTTTCAAGTCCTGTTAGTGGCCAACTAGAGATAATTAAAAAGCCGACATCATTAAATATCTCGTGGAGCTTACAGAATTAACATAAAAATCACCCAAGAGAACATAGCTGACCATCAGAGAGTCTCTAAGCATTTGATCGTCTTGTCTAACACTGAGTCTCATTACCTGCCAGTTTAATCATGTCATACCGTTCCCCTCTTTCCAGTACGCTCACAGGTATTGATGGACCTCTTGAAAAGCCCCGTCTTAGCCGCAGTGCAAGGCTGCTGTCTTAATGAATTGGGCTGTTTTCATCTGCTCATTGAGTGTTTGATGTGTAAGGGCTTCCGTCTGTGTGGTTAACTTTGGTTGCCACGGTAATCAGGCCCTTTGTTGGGCTGTTTTGTTTGCTTGTCTCAGGTTTGATTGAGATCATTAGCAGTGAGGGGAGGACAGTCAAACTCTTTGGAGTTTACATCTGCAGCTGTATACAGTGTGACGTACCCCTCCTTTCTCTTTGCACACGCACACACAAATACAACACTGCTCTCGTCACACCATTTTTGTTGAAGTGTAATTAGTGGTGCTTGCAAGCGTCACTATTACTATTGCTCATACTTGGTGAGGGATTTGAACAAACCTCTAACCTTAAGTAGTAAACTATAGCATGCAACTGTTCCTGTGGTGTTTGCACTAGGGACACAATTGATGTGTTAATCATGCAGCTTGTTGTGTAATATTACTTTCGTGTTTGGTCAGACTTGGAATTTTAAGCAATTTAAAATAAATGTTTTGTATTTTATTGTATAGAATGTATTCCTGTGATGGCAAAGCTGAATTTTCAGCAGCTGGTACTCCAGTATTTACCTGAGGTTTGGAGCCAAATTACAGGAAGAGGAAAATGAGTTTAGAAAGATGGCAGCATTATTATTTTATTTCTACACAGAGATTGGTAGATCTATTAGTTAAATATTTTAGCATTGTTGTAGAGTTGTAAAATGTATCAGTACAAAAAAAAAAGCAAGAAAGTTGACAGTGCCAGCATTTTTGCAGTACCAGTAGTATAGACCGGTATATTCAGTACCCGCTCATAGATGCTCATGTTTGTTTGAGCGCTTTCTGAGCATTAAAAGTTTCTGTTTACAGCGTGTTTTTACAAGCGTTGAGCATTGTAGCCCATCACAATCGTATCTGTTGAGCATGTGAACGCAATGGCCTATCAGTGGTGCTAGTCTGTAAGTTAAAGGATTAGTCCACTTTTAAATACACTTTTCCTGATAAATTTACTCACCCCCATGTCATCCAAGATGTTCATGTCTTTCTTTCGTCAGTCGAAAAGAAATGAAGGTTTTTGAGGAAAACATTCCAGGATTATTCTCCTTACAGTGGATTTCAATGGCTACCAACAGGTTGAAGGTCAAAATTACAGTTTCAGTGCAGCTTCAAGGGCTTTAAACGATACCAGATGAGTAATAAGGGTCTTATCTAGCGAATCGATCGGTCATTTTTGAAAAAAATACAACCGTTTATGCTTTATAAACAAAATATCGCCTTGAACGTACTTTCCGCTTCCGCATTCTTCATAACGCTTACGCTGAATGTCCTACGTCTTCCCTATTCAAGTTAGGGAAAAAAACGAAACTGGCGCCGCTTTCGTTCCGTAAGACGAATAGGGAAGGCGTAGAACATTCAGCGTAAGCGTTATGAAGAATGCGGAAGCGGAAAGTACGTTCAAGGCGATATTTTGTTTATAAAGCATAAACGGTTGTATTTTTTTCGAAAATGACAGATCGATTCGCTAGAGAAGACCCTTATTTCTCATCTGGGATCGTTCAAAGCCCTTGAAGCTGCACTGAAACTGTAATTTTGACCTTCAATCTGTTGGTAGCCATTGAAATGCACTGTAAGGAGAAAAATCCTGGAATGTTTTCCTCAAAAATTCTTTTCGAATGACGAAAGGAAGACATGAACATCTTGGATGACATGGGGTGAGTAAATTTATCAGGAAAAGTGTATTTAAAAGTGGACTAATCCTTTAAGGCCTTTGCACACTGAGTCCGAAATTTTCGTATGCGTTTTTTCATATTCGTGATCCTAATTCGTCACGCACAGAGACCTTGAGTCCGATATGCGTATTAATGAATCCGTTGCGAAAAAATTCGCAAAACAGCACAAAATGGAGTCTTCAAGCAGTGAGCATGATTTAGTTGTCCTCTCTTCTAAAAAAGAGAAAAAGAAAGAGGAAATATTGGGTCCATCCAATCCCGAGATTGCATAGAGAGGAAGGAGAGTTCCACCTCATCAAGGAGCTGCGTGATTATCCCAAGTGTTTGAAAGTTTACTTCAGGATGTCAGTTTGATGCTTTGCTAGTGATACTGGCACAATCTGACTTTATATTCTGTCTCTTTGTATTGCACATTTTGTTTGTCATGCAGTGCTGCTGTTTTGTGCTGTAGACGACGGTGGATCAACTTGTCAGATGGCATTCAGGATTTTGGCGTTTGCTTGTACGGTGGCTCTGAATTGCCAAAACGTCTCTCAAAATGCGTGCCACGGATGCGAAAATCGAACCTGATCCGAATAATGTTATGACGGACGAAAGTTTCGGATGCAGTGTGTAAACCTGATTGACACAACGTGAGGTCGTATTATTTTTTTTAACGTGCGAAAGTTTCGGACGTGAATTTCGGACTAAAGGCCTTTGCACACTTGAGTCCGAAATTTTTGCATGCGTTTTTTCGTATTCGCAATCCTAAAAAATCGTCACGCACAGAGACCTTGCACACTGAGTCCGATGCGTATTAATGAATGCGTTGCGAAAAAAAATCGCAAAACAATACAAAATGAAGTCTTCAAGCAGTGAGCACGATTAGTTGTCTCCTCTGTTCTTAAAAATAGAAAAAGAAAGAGGAAATATTGGGTCCATTCAATCCCGAGATTGCATAGAGAGAAAGGAGAGTTCACCTCATCAAGGAGCTGTGGGATTATCCGAGCGTTTCAAAGATAACTTCAGGATGTCAGTGGCTCTGTTTGATGCTTTACTACTGGCACAATCTGTCTTTATATTCTGTATCTTTGTATTCCGCACGTTGTTTGTCATTCAGTGCTGCTGTTTTGTGCTGTAGACGACGTGGATCAACTTGTCAGATGGCATTCTGGATTTTTGCGTTTGCGTACGGTGGCTCTGAATTGTCAAAACGTCTCTCAAAATGCGTGCCACAGATTCGAAAAACGCAGAAAATCGAGCCTGATCCGAATATTTTTTTGACGGAGGAAAGTTTCGGAGGCAGTGTGCAAACGTGATTGACATAACGTGAGGTCGAATTTATTTTTTAACGTGCGAAAATTTCGCATGTGAATTTGCAATGACCTTCAGTGTGCAAAGACCTTTAATCAGAATCTGCTTAACTGCTAAAAATGCACACGGTTTTGTTTTGTTCAATGCAAGCCACCCACTCACTTTTATTATAACCAACAAAGTGTAAACCCAATGTAAATAAGAGATTTATTGTACAGTTGAGACAGTTTTATTATAACGGGAGTTTTCACAAGAGTGCAGAATTCAGTGAGCTTGCATGTTAGAGATTGACAGCCGTAGTGATTATAAAGGGAGGGCTCTTCTCTTGTTTTCTGTTTATTACCCATTCACAATCTGAATGTTTAGTTTTTCATGCTGCTAAGTACATGGCAAAGTTTCTTGATTAACAAAATGCGCAATTGAAACTGCGAAGATTGACAGTGATAACCAACAGACGAGACAAAATGGGACAATTTTCTAAGTTCTTAATTCAACAATTTTTGCTCTGGTACCGAAATATGTACAGAGAACCGCATAATTTTACCAGTATTGATTTTTGCATAAAGTTTGCATGTCTGTAACTCAAGAGGTATTAAATATATCTTAAAATCCATTTAGATGTTGGTTCTTACTAAATCTTTCTTTTGGAGTCTTAGTTTTTAAGGCCCAATATGGTTTAGTTCCAGAGATGTGGGGATGTCAATGTGGCTCCATGACTAAATTGTTAAATTTTGGTCAAAAACAAAATGTGAGTTACTTTGCATACAAATACTGTTGAAACTAGAAATGTGTCTTTTTTTTTTTTTTTTAAGGTGAGTAGAGTAAGGGGAATAGATGACTAGAAGTTTGGGTTTTTTTTCTTGTTAACACAAGACTGAAGCTGAAGAGTGAAATAAGAAACAAAACCTGACCTATTGACACCTTTCATTCCTTATCGTGTGTGTGTGTGTGTGTGTGTGTGTGTGTGTGTGTGTGTGTGTGTGTGTTTTAAGAAGTTTTCAAGATAAATGGGCTTTCATCCTTGGCCTAAGAACTAATCCTGTTCAATAACTAACTAACTCTTCCTCCAATGTGACCGCACAGCACATAATAGTCCTGAAACCATGACATTATTGTCATGAGTGTGTGTATTAAATTACCTGTTACCACGATCAATTGACATGGGGATTAACTTCTTTAGACCTGCTTACTTAGTGGAACCTAAACCCAGTGGTCCAGCCATTCACACAGTATTAGCAAGTACCTCAGCAAGGTTGCTACTAAACGCTTCCTCAGCACTGCAGTTAGCCTGATCTCATAGCCGTTGAGTTAATCCCCATCTCATATGACCGCGTGGGTTGAAGGAACGTCTAAGGGTTATGAAAAATTCAAATTGAGAAATGATACCATGAGTGGTGTGAGGAGGTTACTGCAAATAAAACTAAAACCTAAATGAAAAGATTGGAAGGTATATACACTTAAAAGGATAGTTCACCCAAAAATTAAAATTCTGCCATTTGCTCACCCTCATGTCATTGCAAAATAGTATGATTTATTTTTTTATTTTTTTGCGTAACACAAAAAAATATTTTAAAGAATGTTTCCAACTGTTTTTGTCCATTATACCCCATTGACTTTCATTGTATGGTTAAACTTTTTAAAATATATGTTTTTGTTTAGTCATACAGATTTGGTATACTATGAGGGTGAGTAAATGATGATAGAATTTTTATTTTGCGGTAAACTATCCCTTTAAGCTGTGATGATAATTGATCGAAAATACAGTAAAAACAGTAATATTGTGAAATGTAATATGTAATTTATTAAGGATGCGCCGATCTTTTTTTTTGGCCGATACCGATTTTAACAAACAATTATTGTCCGATACTGTAATAACTTTTGTCGTTGACATAGATTACTGTTTTGGTAGCAAAGTTCAAAAACACATGCATTAAGTTATGCTAGCTAGTTTATTGCTGCATCATCAAATCATTTTCATTGAACATGGATTGGATCCATTTAACATTCAACAGGCCAACATAAATACACGGATCCAATATACTGATACACACGTTTTATTTACGTTCTCGTAAGCCATAACTGACTTTGTTTACAAGGATAAATGCGTCAAGATGGGCATTTTGATACAATTTTGTGTGAATTTATCAGTTTCGTGAAAGAAACGAAAGAGAACTCAATTCAGTATTCACACATGGCTTTCTAGGTGCACATAATATGTAATAGTAGTATGTAATATGTTACAAATTATTAACTCATATCAGACTCCTGTCATATATCACTTGTCTAAAAAAGTGATTTTATTCTGCATGGTTCGGGTCACGACCAGCTGAATACAACTAATTTTATGTTACTAACTTCTTTATTAATGGCCACTTTAGCTTCCTTAACAATTTACTGTTGACTTACTTCTAACACCATGACATAAACAAAAAAATGTATGAGCACACCGTCAGTGAAACATTGTTTAATGAGACTAGAAGAAAAATGAATATTGGTCAGATTGATAGAGGGGGGAACCAACAGAGATGGATAAAGATTGAAAGAATAGAGATGGGGAAAGCTGAAGTGGTGGGTATTTCATCAATGTTTCTCATTGAATGGAGAGATCTACGCTTTCTGAAGGGACCCTCTCAAGGCTAAAAACATGACTTGGAGCAGCTGAAGGGATGGAGGGAGAGTAAGCGATGGAAAGAGGAATGGTCTTGGGGTAACCGAGGATCGATGAGCATTTCAACTCTTCCTGTCCAATTAGGGCCCACATGAGACTTGGACCCTAAAGCACACATTCATTTATTCGTTTAACTTACTGTCTCCTCCACCATGTATTCATCTGTTTTGAGTCTGTGTCGAGCAAATCAGCCCGTGTAGGAGTATTGATCTGTACTTTTATTCCCGTCTGTGTTTGTTACTTGTGCTGCCTTTTGCCTCTTCAGCTTCTCCTTGAATGCTGTCATCAGGCTGTTCTTTTATTTTATAAACATCTGCCTCTCCAGTGACCATGTATTAGTGTCTATGTGGGCCTTTTTGTGGACTTTGCCTATTTATTTAATGCTTTAATACTTTAATACTGAACTTGGTTTCATTGATGAGTTGATGCTTTTCAGCTACAATGCGAGTCTTATCACGGTTTTCAAACTACTAAAAGATATGGGTCTTTTTTTGAGATGGATGTGATGTTTCTGATGTTGTTTGTCCATTCTTGTTCTCCACAGACAAACCTCCCCATATTCAAGCTGAAGGAGTCACGTGTCCGGAGGAGATACAGCGACTTTGAGTGGCTGAGAGGAGAGCTGGAGAGGGAAAGCAAGGTGAAGGATGGATGTGTGAAATAGTTGTGTTGATTTGGTTGGAACATCGCACGAATATTCAGACTGAGGCATTTTATCATCCTTCCCTTCTACTGCATAATGTCCAACTTGTTGTAAGGGTCCAGTTCAACTAGATACATTTAAGAAGTAAAGTGTTTTTTTTTTTTTTTTCTTTTTTTTTTTTTTCTGTCATTGGAATGGAAAGTATTCTGTAGTTCAGTTAATGACGTTTGAAGTGATTGGAAGAGACCTATGATTGCATTTTGAGATGTATGTAATGTGAATGAAGTGCTTGTATTTCAAACAGGTGGTAGTTCCTCCTCTTCCTGGAAAGGCTCTGATCAGGCAGCTCCCATTCCGTGGGGATGATGGTATATTTGACGACTCTTTTATCGAGGAACGGCGGCAGGGTCTAGAACAATTCCTCAACAAGTGAGTCTAAAGGTCAACCTGACAACTTTACCAGAAACATGAATCTTTGGGTTTACTTTCACATTCAGTCGAACCATACGAGTAGGAAAAGTCAATTCATCTTAATCGTTATACATCAAAATTAACTTCAAATTTAACAGTTTTAACAGTTTCTTCTATCAAAATTGACTTGCATTGCATTTCAGGTATACATTTTATCAGTTCATGCATTCCTTTGCAATCAAACTCATGACTTTGCGCCATGCTATACTGTTCGAGGTACAGAAAAATTACCGTATTGCATCTTTATGGCCAACATGCTAAATTACATCTCCACTAATATTAAAGGGATAGTTCACCCAAAAATGAAAATTCTGTCAGTAATTACTCACCCTCATGTTGATACAACCATGTAAGTCTTTCTTTCATCTTCGGATCACAAATTAATATTTTTGTGATTAAATATGAGCGGTGGAATACTCCTCCATTGGCTTTAAGGGGGCCCAAACTTGTCTGTCCAGAAAGTCAGTGAAGAAAATGTTTAAATAGTCCATGCCACTACAGTGGCTCAACCGTACGTTTCTCAAGCGACGATAATACTTTTCGTGCGAAAAAAACAAACAAAAGAACGACTTTATTCAACTATTCATTTTCTCTCTTGTAGGCCTCTGACGTTAGTTCACGAGAGCTCCATGACGCATGCGCGAGAACTAAACTGACGACGGTCTTCTTCTACTACTACTTGTTACTGGCTGCTCACTCCTTAGGAGTATTACCGCCACCTAGTGTTCAAGATGAAGTGCTGGCATAGCCGGAAGCGCTAAACTTTGTTTACAAGCAGGTGAACGCGCGCACTGTATGTAAGCTATTGAATTCGACATTGATCGTGCTTTTGGTCTCGCTCTAAGTAATTGTTTACAATGGTTAGAAAGTGTGCATTTCCTGGATGTCCGAATCGTAAAAAACTAACGAGTAAACGTAAAGGTGCCTTAACATTGCCACAAAATGAACGGCTTACCTTTCACCGTTTCCCATCAAATGATCGTGAGCGACTGAATCTATGGCTGCTGGCTGGGATGTTAATTTACCGATTAATTTCATCAAGCACATGAAGTTGTGCAGTGAACATTTTTCTCCAGACGACTTCAAATCAGTTCAACAAAAAAGATTACTGAAATCAACAGCTGTGCCCAACTTGTTTATACAGACCAACAAGGTAAGTGGAAGCAGTATGTGGTAATTGTTAAAGTCATGATACATATGTTATGATATGTTCACCTGGTTGTAAACAAAGTTTAGCGTTTCCGGCTATGCCAGCACTTCATCTTGAACACTAGGTGGTGGTAATACTCCTAAGGAGTGAGCAGCCAGTAACAAGTAGTAGTAGAAGAAGACCGTCGTCAGTTTAGTTCTCGCGCATGCGTCATGGAGCTCTCGTGAACTAACGTCAGAGGCCTACAAGAGAGAAAATGAATAGTTGAATAAAGTCGTTCTTTTGTTTGTTTGTTTTTTCGCACGAAAAGTATTATCGTCGCTTGAGAAACGTACGGTTGAGCCACTGTAGTGGCATGGACTATTTAAACATTTTCTTCACTGACTTTCTGGACGGACAAGTTTGGGCCCCCTTAAAGCCAATGGAGGAGTATTCCACCGCTCATATTTAATCACAAAAATATTAATTTGTGATCCGAAGATGAAAGAAAGACTTACATGGTTGTATCAACATGAGGGTGAGTAATTACTGACAGAATTTTCATTTTTGGGTGAACTATCCCTTTAACAACCTATAAAGCTGAAATATGAGCAAAATGTCAAAAAATGTTTTTATCCTATTAGTCTTTTATTCAAAATGTTCACAAAAATCTAATCTTTAAATGGAGTAAAATTCTAGAAAAAAGTGACTTGAAATAAGTTAAATTTTTAAATGCAACAAGTGTGACACAATCACTGGCACTACTACAAATACTTATAAAAATGTAACCTATATTCTTTCATTCGAAATATTCACAAAAATCGAATGTTTAAATGGTGTGAGCCTTCAAAGAAATATAGCCATGCAGGAAAAAAAAGTTGTGGCACACAAAAAAAGATAATTATGAAGAAAGAAAAATGCAATTAATTTAAATTAAATGTTATAAACAGTGAATAAACAGTGAAGACATTTTTCCACAGCCTATTTTGCACGTATTTAAGGTTAGTGCTATTATTAATGGAGGACACTGTGTTTACGTACCCATGATGCACTGTGGGAATGAAGTCATTTAATCAGAAATAAAGATATTTATCCTTGCAATTTTTCGTTCTCAAGTGTATTTGAGTTAATGTTGATATGACAAGATTTACAAAGTCCTCTACCGCGCGTACTTCCTCTTCTTTTGGCCTCGGCACATCTGAACTGTTTTTATAAAGAAGAGTGAAGCAGTTATCATGATAACGTAACACAATAGTTTTCCCTCTTTCCGTTAATTTTGAGTTTTTAGGTTAAGGTACTTCAGTAAAAGTGAAAAACATACACTTGCCAGCCTTTGTGTCATCCGATGTCTTCCCTCACACTTTTTTTTCCTTCTCATAATTACCTACAGAATGATCGAAACTGATGAGAGGCCACAAGTGCACCAGCTTTACTTTTTACATTTGTTTTATTTTTGATGTGTAATTTATGATAATTGCGAGTGAAATTACAGGCGTGCATACCTTTTCCCTACAAGATGTTGTGTGCACTCCTGCTTATTTTTGATCCGAGGTGCCGTTCCCCCGCCGACTGAGACAATAAAAGTTACAGTTCGATTGTAATTATTTGCTGTGATTGCAGACTTTGCCATTATCTTTGTTTCATGTGCAAATGTGCCAGCTCTACCTGTTTGAATTTTAATACGAGACGAACAGCTGTAAATTAGGTTTGAAGAAAGAAAGGATATGGAGGTAATTAAGATGGGTTTTTTTCTTTAACCAAAAATTCCTGAATTAAATATCATTGTTCAGTACTAATAGCACCTGGGGAAGGGGGAAGCATGCCCATCATACTTCTCGACTATGTGTGAGTGGATCTGTACAGCGTGTCTTTATATTGCCTCTCTCAAACCTGAAAATGATTCTCCATCATCTTGACTTGTAACATCGTGAGCATCGTGTAATTTTAGAGGTGTGAGGGTCCTTTTTTATTCCATTGGAAGCTGAATGGTAAAATAATGAGTTTAATTAGCATGATGGCTCATTCTACTTTTTAAAAAATATGCGTAATTAAATTTCGATATTATCGCTGTGAAATTCAAGTTGGATGATTTATGATCTAAAGAAGAATGCTGCGAAATGTCACAGCCTCCTAATAATATCTAAGACTTGCATCTTGATTGGGGTCAAAGTTGTTTCCGCCTCCTCTCTCTCTCTCTTTTTTTCTGCTTTACAATGTGCATCCTTGCATAATATTTTTATGATGGCTAATGTGCGTTTTGTGGTCTGATTTTCCAGAGTGGCTGGTCATCCATTGGCCCAAAATGAGCGCTGCCTGCACATGTTCCTACAGGACGAGTCAGTGGATAAAAACTACACCCCTTCAAAAATTAGACAAGCCTGAACCGGTCTGGACTCTATACACACACACACACACACACACACACACACACACACACACACACACAAAAACATGGCCCACAAGCAATAAGCTTTGAATCATTCTTAACTGGAAAAGAATCTTAGCATGAACCATAGGGCGTCAAAAACATTTACCTGCGCAGAACAACAAGACGACAAATGATTGAAAACGTACTAGAATTAGTCACTTTTCCAACAGTACTGTTTTGATCTGTCCTTATAGTTTCGGTCTCTCTGATTTATAAATTGTTTACCAATTTAAGTCCTATCCAACACATTCTTGTTTATAATTAATTGTGGTTAACAATTATTTATGGTAGTTTTGTCTGAGAGCACCACTAACTTTGATATTTGTAGTACAAGATCAAACAAAACAAACCAAATAACTACATCACAATTATGCAAGCACAATATTACACACATTGCCATCCCTGTGTTATTGCTACTGCCTTCTTATGTTGCTTTTAATGCTGAAGAACACGTACAGAAGCTTACCATGCAGGATGCGCTTAATTGGGAACCTCCTTGATCGTGTGCTGTGTGTCCCACTTAGCTGCAGACAAGCCTGTTTTTACTGTGCAATGGTGTTACACAGAAACACACAGAGTTCTGCCTACATTGCATGTTTCCAGATTTGTATACTGCTGTGCCATTGTTTTGTTTATGAGAATTTTCCAATAAAACGGATCAAACACACGCACATATGATGTGGTTTGAAAAACGAAAGCCTCACGGTTTGGTTCAGAGAAAATATTTTTTAAGAGATGATCCTAGTATTAGAGTGGTTGTAGATTCATTAATTCTGCCTTAAAAGGTTTTTCTTTTTGAACGTCCGGAGTTTGTATAAAGTGAGTGAGATGCATATATATTTTGATTAGTGTTCTGTTAGACTCAATGAATAATCTCAGATCCATTTAAATCATATAAAATCCTATTTGCAACATCTATAGGATAGTTTTTTTTGGTCACACTTTAGATTAGGGTCCAATTCTTACTATTAATTATGACTTTTGCCTCAATATACTCCTAATTACTGCTTAATAATAGTTAGTAAGGTTAAGTTTAGATATTGGGTAAGATTAAGCGATGTAGAATACGGTCATGCAGAATAAGGCATTAATATGTGCTTTATAAGTACTAATAAACAGCCAATATCCTAGTAATATGCATGCTAATAAGCAACTAGTTAATAGTGAGAATTGGAGCCTAAACTAAAGTGTTACCGACTTTTTTTTTCCTTCTCATAAAGAGCATCCTCAGATATGTGGAGGACAAGGTGATAAAAGTATTAGTATTCTGTGTGCAGGAATTGTTAAAATGACCATGTTTTCTCATCTTGGCCTTACACTGTGAAATTAATTACGCCATTTATTGTTCATTTACACAGCACATTGAGACTTTTTGAGCATTATACACAAAACAGTATTAAAAGATGCGTAGATTTGTTTAGTTACCGCACATTTATTATTTGCTAGATGCTTTATTCAAGTGAATTATAATTTCATGTAGTTTCCAAGATAACTACTTGAAGGCGATTCATCTTACTGATAAACAAATGCTTCTAAATCAGAATCGATTTAGTCAAAGATATTTTCATTGATCTTCTAAGAAAGACTGATGCAGGTGGCTGGGAAAAGGAGAAGATAGTTTATTCATGAATGGTTACTCAGACTGGAGAAAGGAATGGCAGGTCATAGGGTCTTGGATGCTCAGATACAGACAAGAAATCTTTATCTTAAAGAACACAGGCAACATGTTGTGAAGGTCAAATCCTCCTCAAATGACCCTAAGAAAAGAGTAAAAGGAACTTTTTTCCCTTTTAGGACTGATAGGGCTTGGCTTGTGAATTATTAACTATATATTATTTAACTATATATAAGCCGTGGTTTACAGTTAATTTAGAACGGCGAAGGACCGTTGTTAGGCACAATGATAAAATTTACAAACTGTAATGTAATGCTGCATTATGACCAAAACTGGTTCTTCAAATAAGGGTCATTTGTTTTGTGTGGGTACTTGTAGCATGTTTACTAAAAACAGGACAAAAATGACCTGAACACAAGGGTTAAACACTGCACTTCTACTTTTTAAAACTATATATGTGTATGTAACTATATAACAGATAAAGGATATAAAGCTGATTGTACATTGTTGGGAAACAGGTGTGTTTTTGTATTGTTTGTAATTGCTGTACAAATTACAGGCCTACATTCAACCTTTTGCTTGTGAGTCTAACATTGTCTCATCCTGTGGGTATTAATTGTTTGTTATTCTGTTTCCAGCATGGATTGTGCCTAAATTACTTTTGATGGAATGCAAATGTTGTCACGAGTCAACAATGCTGTATTAAGGTAAAGAGAAGGGCACAGCCGCTTGGCTCATGCAACCTTGGAGTTCACTCCACGTCAGAGCAGACCATTAAAAAGGAACTAGGATAAATTGGATTGAAAGTTGTCACCGCAATCATGTTTCTTTCTATTGTATCCTCTCTATCAAAAAAAATGAAGGTAAAAAATGCAATTTGGGCAAAGCCCTTGATTTGTGAAAGAGTGCTTGAAGCCCCGAGCCGTGCGAGGCACAGCAACTTCACTCAAGGTCCAGGGTATTGTATCGGCAGTGGTTCAATATGCACTTACGTGCAGACATGAACCTCTATCTGTCCTCGTTCACTACCCCGTTTAGGGTGCAATGGACCTTTTTCTGCTTGCAAAAGAAGGCTTTAGAAACCCAAAACCCCATAAATTAGACAATCGTTGAAGAAGCAGATCAATATTCAATATTTATTCTAATATCTTAGAACAACTTTCACAAAAATTATCACTGTACAACGAGAAATGTATTTACAGACTACAAAAACAAAATCCAAGTGCTGATCGTGTCTCTTTTTCCATGGTTAGTAGCTAGTCAATATGTCAACATGGTCAACATGGGCCACATATATCGAGCAGAAACAGCTTTCATTAAAAAAAGTCATTCAGTAAAATTACATTTGCAGAGTGGAAATGAAAACTCGCAATGCAGACAGAAAAATATCCAGAGGTTTTGAAATGCCCTACCTGTGAACCCTAATCTTACATTAAGGTCACAAGGTGTGGGTGCTGTGGCCTCCCAGTCACCTCAATAGGTAATTATGAGATTCATTAGGTCAGTAATGCTCAGTCCTGCTTCCTCAATGCTAACTTTAATTCATACATTTCAAGTAAACCCGATTAGCTGGTTCAAGTGTTTTTGATTAAAGTTGGAGCGTCTGCTGGAAGGTAGGACAGGAATGAACTTGCTCTTCAGTTCTGACTCATGGGCCTTTGGTTTTCAGCACTATGTCAAAGGGACAGCGACCTACTTCCCTGCAACATACCTCATGATTTCTTTTTCTTTTTTTTGTGTATTTGGTTTCTTTCAAAGTTCTTGTGGACAAACGAATAATAGTGGTGCTGAAATCAAAACAGCATTGGTCATAAAGGTAGTTGGTCAAGTTGACGCAATAAAATGTCCCATTTTGAAATGAATGATTGTACATAACCTCACAGACACTCCATTCAAATATGACTACAAACTAAGATAATTTTGTATTTAAATCTTGATAGAACAAGAACAGATTAAGCTTGTTAAGTTACTTCCATAAACAACCTTAAATAGATTAAAAGTAAATCAATTAGAAAATTACTGGTTAAACGTTCATTTTTCTTTCTAAGCAGTGAGCTCAACTTTTAGAGATGCAGTCTGTTTGTTTTAGAGTTTCCCTGCGTAACAACATCTTGACATTGGTAGAGCTTTATTCTCCAAACAAGTGCGTGAAGAATCACATTAGGGCATCTGGTATCATCCACAGCGTCCCAGCGTCCATGCGAATGCCAAGGTCAAAGATACATTTTGTTTCTTTTCTCTGTCTCTCGGTAGCTCATATATCACTGGATTTGTACATGTCTGAAAGCAGTCGTGTAATGGGCACATTTCCGATGGTCTTTTTGAAGAACACCTCTTCAATGGTGGATGGACCAACTGAGCGAAGAGCAGGCAAGAGCAACAGCAGTTTCCCAAAGCGGCACGGCTGAGTGGGGTACCTGAAACATAACCATTCGGTTTAAATACTTGAAATAGGAATTGAGTTTAATGTAAAATGGAAATCAGAAGTTCTAAATTCGCCATTGTTCTTGCATAATAATTATTGTATGAGCTTTTTATAGATTTCTCCAGTTTTTCAGTAAGTATTAGCTGTACCTGGTGTGGATGTAGCTGTTTAGAGTCAGCTGGGCTTCGTCCTGAAGGGCTGCAATGGCACTGGCATTACGAAAGCTCCTCAGTTCCGAACCACTGTGTGTTGGAACTGGACACGAAAGAAAAGAGAGGCAGCGTGTTTGTTTAGCTAATTTTAAAGGCTGTATAAATCACCTGTTATTATTATTTATTAATAATAATACTACTAATATGTTCACTTTAAATGTGATTCTTGAGTATTATTTTTACCTGCTTTGAAGGTGACGATACACTTGAGGCACGCGAACTCCGTCGCGTCCAATCTGAGTTGTCTGAAACGCGTCACGACCTCCTGCAGCGCCTGGATCTCTGAGATGATTTTGTTTAGCCTCTGGGAATCTGTGTTCTCGGTGTTCATTCCTAATTCGCGAGAAAACGTAAAACATTACTCTTGGATAAACAAAGTATGGATATAACTTTGTAAGCAACCGTAAAATGGCGATTGTAAAAGGATGTCAACTTGTAAACAACCAAGCACAACTTAGCATTTGCGGACATGACGAATATCTTACAGGCTACATGTTGTATGGCCTACCTGAAACAGCCAGGAGAGTGCTGGAGTCCACGGGAATGGCCCACTGCGCTATGCCCAGCACGAACAGTTCCCTCCAGGCGTCTTCTAAAAGGATCAACTGGAGGGGGGGAAGGTGAGAGTGTTCAATAATGATTATAAATAAATAGCATCTAGTTTGGTTACATGAAAATGATACATGAACATATTAAAACACTTGTTTACCTGGTCAGGTAGAGGGAGTGTGGAGAAGGCCGGAACACTCTTGGCCCATTTAATGCTCATAAAGAGCAGGCGCGCGGCTGATTCGCACACTGACTCTGTCGCCACTTCATACAGGTACATTGGAGTGCCACTGACTTCATGAGGATACTGAGAAGTTATTACATGATAATAAAAAATAAGCGGGGTTGTATGCATTCATTTATAACTCTGTTTTGATTAAATTGATAATTCGTTGATGTGATGGCACATGTTTACCTTCGGTGTGGGTTGGGCGAGTCCAACAATGGCCTGCCGTTCCGGTGTGCTTGTGACCGTGTTTAACTCCAGATTGTGAGGCTCCAGCTGTGTGACTGTAGTGAAAAACGGCGGCCCCGGGATAGACGTGGATGGAAAATGGGTCGACGAACCGTTCACCTCTTTATGGCCTCGGAAATACAGTGCCACCTGCTTTCGAATGGTTGACGTCCTCGGTCCTCTCTCGTGCTGCACGGCTGTATTGATGAAAGGGTCAGTGACATCATGATAAATAATCATTCTTATAGGATAAAAAGTAGAAATAGTTTAAAAAGCTGCAGTTTACAAATATGTGGGAAGTAATATGTATTCTTGTGTTGGATTCATGTATTTTTGATAATCAGTTATTTCTACAATAGCCTATAATTGATTTAATGAATCGTCTATGTAGGCTACACTGTAAAAAAATGTTGGTTCAACTTAAAATAGTAAGTTACCTGGTTGCCTTAAAATTTTGAGTTCATTGAAATTAAAAGTTGGAGTTAATTCAATGAGGTCGATTGGTTTAATCAACAGAAACTCAAAATATTATGTTATCTGAATCACATTAAGATGATTTGACAAAAGAAAAAATGTTGTGATAACAAAACATGAACTTTTTTTTCCAAGTAAAAGGTACAAAATTACTTTACTCGCACAATGAAGACAAACGTATTTAATCGTCGTGCTGACTTTTCATGAATATAAATAATTTTATTAGTGTTACTCCACTTTGGGGAAAATTTAGATTTTTTTTTATTCCGATTTTTTTTTTCTCAAAGACTTTGAGGTAGGCTATGTGGTTATCTGTCTTTTGGTTGTTTTTTTCTGGTCACGTGGCAAACTGGTAATAAGCATGTTGGCGGACAAAAAAGTTAATATTTTTAAACAAATTTGCTTTACGGGTTTCAATTTTTTATTTTCTTTTTTTTTTTAAGAAATAAGCCCTTTTTTTTAGAATTTCATCCATTTTAATTATGCATTTTATGCATGAATTGCATTTTTGTCTTTTTTTAATAGATCCGGAAAAACAAGTCACTTCCACTAGCCTAACATTTCTCATAACAAGTGTAGCAGTCATGCAAAGACTTTTTTACTTTTGTAAAAGATCAGTCAAAAAGAATGGATATACATAACACAAACCCTTTTTTAATGTTAAATCTTGAAAATATATATTTAAAAAAAACAAATGTGTTCTAAGTACTACTTACCATCTTTATTCATATTCACTTCTAGACACTTTTTCAAGCGACAGGCGCGACACTGATTTCTGTGCGTCTTGTCTACTGGACAGCCGCCCTGAGGAAAAAACAGGACGAAAGAAAATAAGGAAATACAGTAGGTTTCGTTAGGCAGTAATGGCACACAAACAGCCTCTTCTGCTATATGCTCCAGTGATCCCCACTCCACAGGTATGTGGGAATGGCAGAGTAATGACGGCTATTGACTCGCTCCCCCGCCGCACGGCCAATAGTCTCATTCCCGCCTACCGCTCTCCAAATCCACCCAGTCCTGCCGGTGCGTTAGATTGGATTACACCTGTTACACCAGACGGGGCAAAGGGCCCTCAAAGGCGCGGGAGGGGGCTCACTTCTGGGATAATCTTTCAATTATGAAAATCACTGGAGGTGTAATCTAGTCCTTAGACGCGCTTGCTTAGATCAAATTAGCTGACGCTGTTATGGTTCAAACACTTCGCTGTAATTGATTAGTATAGCTCACCTGTGTGCCAGATTTGCAGACATACGTTCTGTTTCTCCTTATGCTCCTCTTGAAAAATCCCGAGCAGCCATCACACGCGTAAACACCGTAGTGCTTTCCAGAACTTCGGTCTCCACACACTTTACATGGAATGTCCAGAATCCGACCTAACAGAGATAGAAAATATTGCATTTAGGCTATTTAAGGGAGGGGGGAAAAAACAACAAAACAGCAACCCAGTTGCAGATTTTATGTCTATTTAAAAATATTGACATGTATTTTGTAAAATTAGATTTTCTAAAGTTTTTGTAGATTTAGGTAGGCCTATAATTGTGTGTGTGTGTGTGTGTGTGTGTGCGCGCGTGTGCGTGTGCGCGCGCGCGCGCGCCTAATAGGCCTAGTTTATTTGAATAATATTTAATAGTTATTCACTTTAACTTCAAGATTGGTAATAAGTTATACGTTTAGCTACAAGTTTGAGAGGTTGGCCGATCTTTAATTTTTACCTGGCGATAAATAGACAAGAAATAGCGATGAGGAGGTAACCATAGCAACAGTATGCTTCTCGAGCGCTTTCGTTAAGGTTTAATATAACGTGGTTCACTTAGAAAACAAAAGTTGGCTATATTTTTATTATCTATCACTTTGTTATATTTAGCCTACATAAACAATGTCACATAAAAAAACAATAGTTTTGTTTAAAACAATAGTTTGATTTTCTGTGATAAGAGCCCAAATGAGAAATTGTGCGCGAGACGAACCTCAACAGATTGCGCCTGATCGTTTTCTAGGCCTATACAGGAATTTTACTGAAAGTCGTTGCATAATTCGCACACTTCCCAAATTGCTGGCCTAATAACTAGGCCTAAACAAACAATTGTGCTAAATATTGTGTTAAAGGACACACTTTTAATGAGTCAGTCCATAGGAATGTGTAAACCCTACGATGAGGACGCATTGGTGGGAAGCGTCATATCGCAGGTCCAATAAAACAATGTTCAGTAGACGCGCACAATGGCGACATTAGGGAGAGTGTTAACTTAATGATTTCCCCATTGAGCCTCGTCTGACTGGCCTGGTCTCGACAAGCTGCCAACCCCGCTTCATAATGAAGCTCGACAACTGCTTTCTTCGCGCCGTCTATAGGCTCGCGGATTAAGGAGTGACACGGGAGAGGAGAATAATACGCACCAGCGCGTTTCAGAGACTCAAATGAAGTGTATGCAAATGAACTTGGAGTAAATGAAAATTGTGATTTTTCTTGTGTGTGCAGAACTTTTTTTTTCTGTATTTAAGTCTGTCAATAGAGGTATATTTGCATGTATATGGGGGAGTCGTTTAGAGGAACGGCTATGTAATTACACTGACATATGTCCACCTGCTCATTGATTTTCCAGTGACCCGTCAAAAAGGGTAGCATGGGAATTCGGATATAGACCGGTAACGACGGAGAAGGAAAACGACTTCATGCACTCTGACTTCTTAAAACAAGAAAAGGGAAGAAAAAACGTAATGGAAAAACACATTTCTATTCTGTGCATGCCAGATGTTCCTCGTCCTTTCAGAAATTATAATGGCGTTTTGTTACAGGATTTGACGGGAAAGTGACTGAAGATTTGCTGGTGTGTTATTTAAAATGTCAGAACACTGGGAAATTCTCGTGTTGACATAAATGTAGATTAATTTAATATTTCATTAGGTGCACTTTGCATTTTGCATGGATGAAAAAGAGAGCCTTTCTTGTGATGGAGGCAACTTGTTGCTTTTGTCACGGAGTCGTTTTGAAACTTGCTCCACCAGTAGAAATAAAACGCCTTAATGAAGCCTGCTTTTTAATTTGCATTTAGAGTTTCTGTATTGGCCTATTATTATTATTTTGTTTCCCGTGTCTCCTGCGAATTCTGTCTTCATTGGGTATGATACTTAAACTTATCAAAGCAGACAGCTCTTATTTCGAGAAAGTCATAAAGGCCTATACTGTCCCCCATCCAGATTAGATGCAATCATCGCATAATTTGACAACACTCAATGGTACAAATAAGAAACTCATGAATTGAAGGCGGATTTGTTTTAGAGAAGGGAACACGTCTTTAACTTTCCCCTGTGGGGGTCCCCGTCTGTTGCATTGTGCGCTGTAATTGTTTAAAGACATATGGC
Source organism: Megalobrama amblycephala (assembly GCF_018812025.1). Classification (NCBI taxonomy): domain Eukaryota; kingdom Metazoa; phylum Chordata; class Actinopteri; order Cypriniformes; family Xenocyprididae; genus Megalobrama; species Megalobrama amblycephala. The sequence goes on from NC_063054.1 coordinate 26,311,498, forward strand.
ATATTCCATTACTGTAATCAGCATCAACCCTGGGACCTGCTGCACTGGATTACATGCAGTTGTGAGAAACTCTGCACTTAATGGGCCTTCGACCACCCAAACAGTGCAAGTGCTGCGAGTTTACCTCTGGAAAGCAAAATAAATTAATTTGATATAATATTCGTGTAAATGACGAATATCAGCTGAAAATTATTTAAAGAGTGAAATGCATGTAAAGCGACGTCAAAAAGTTTTTTTTTTTTTTTTTGCGATTAGGCATTCAAAATAATAAACGAAAAGTTTAGGCCTCAATGAAATTAGCCTATTTCATGTGTTCACTTGTCTTAAAATAAATTACTAATTTAGACCTAGGTAGATTTAAAAATTGTGAGCAATCTAATATGTTCACTTCTGTTATTTTGAAATCAGCACTAATTAGTGAGCATTAGAAACAATTGTGATTCTTAACTTATTTTTTTGCCTTTCACTTTCTTGAATTATTTCACATTTTCTTGAATTATTTAGAAGACACATAACAATTACATTAAAACTTTTCACACCATTTCACTTAAGTCTAATATAAAAAGTCAATTTTTGTGATCACCACAAGCGTATTAGTACAGACTTTCTCAAATCACACTGGATATTTCATTTTTCAAAAAATGTTTCAAGTCAGAAAATTTTTAGAATCCACAATGCAATTGCAAAGGAATAAATTGCCAAGAAAACTAATTTCAGAACTTGCATTCTTGTTTCCTTAAAATTAATTGAAAAGTCAAAAGAGAGAGTCTACTCGGAGCAGCCTAATATAAGGAAAACTTAGCAGATCTGCTTTGAGTTTACGCATACCTTAGGACAAAATTATATTTTAAATTATATTGTTCAGGCTGTTACAATATTATTAGTAGTTCGAGTTTTTAGCAGCTCTTTTTCACAACTTATTTGCTGTGCGTAATGGGAAAACAAGGCTGTCAAGTCACTCAACATCATCACTAAACGCTTAAGCTTTTTCGGGCTTATCCGTTTATTTATTTTTTTACACTTTTACATTTAAGATGTAAAAAACATACTGTTATATAGACTGCAACGCACGAATTTGTTAGGCATTCGTGCTATCAGTGTTAGAGGTAGGCAACAGTTTGACAGCGTGTAAACATTTCGATTTGCGTTTGACAGCTCTGTGGAGTTAAGTTGATTTTTAAGTGAAGTCAAACCATAACCATAAGCAACCTTTTTACATTCACTTAGTCTATTTAGTGAACAGAAGAGATTGCTTTTTTGATTCGCTATTTCTAACAACAAAGAAAAACAATCTACTCACTGGATTTGACATTTAAAATATCCAGACAACCACTTGTTGAACCAGCAGGCTTGCTCATATTGAAGACCTCTGCTCCAAGAAAACTGCGTTGAAAAGTTGCACTTTTCAGGCCCAGGGGAGACTTAGCACTTTTGACTTGGATTAAAGAATTCTAAGCATAAATTAAACATCCGATTTGCGGTGGACAACTGATCCCCTGCTTTCTCTTGTAGTTTTCTTTGATTGTGTTCAAGTCGCTCCTCTTGTCTTTCAGCGAATAGAATCCAGATTTCGTCTTGACTGTTGATTGATGCGATGGATGCAGCCGCACATACAATATATGCCCAAGCGCGTCTCTGGTCTCTCAGCGCCACGGAAAGTTGGTGAAACACTGGGGCATAAGCCGGCACTGTACTGCTCAACACCACCAGCTTAAAAAGTACAACATGAGCTGGGAAACGCGTCTCAGCCCGGAGTCTTGTTGAGTGACTTTGTGATGTGTACCGTCAGATTAAAGGTTTGGTAATATGTATGAGATGTATTAGAGTAGGAGGGCGGGAGAGAGGGAGGGTGGGAGGAGAGCCCAACTTCCTTTGACCACTTAGCTTTTCCCTGCCTTCTGCTTCAACTCCTGCTCTCGCATGACGTCACGGGGACGAATGAAGCGATATTCCAGTGAGTCAGACACTGTTAGAGGCTAATGGTGCGCTCTGTAGGAATTGATTATAGGATCAGCAAGGTTGTTTAAACGACCGAATCAAACGTTTGCCACTGATTAGGAACACATTTCCATCCTCTGAGAGTTCAGTCACCTAGTGCTCCCAGACTGAAGTAAATAGTTTAAAGCATTCTAATTAAATAATCCTCAGAAACATAATCACCTTTTTTTCTTTTTTTTTTTTTTTGCAGCGAACTTACTTTCTGTCGTGCTTTCCCGGATCCTTCCGTCGCGCGCGCGTGCACCTGTTGCGTTGGTAGAACGACTGCAATCAAAGATCTGTAGCTACTCTCTCGAGCTCAAATACCACACTGTTTCACGTCGCTCTCTCAACTTGGCAGGCGTGAATATTTGTGGATTTATTTTTTGTAAGTGTATGTTTGTTGTATTTTAATTCTAAATCAACATGTGGCATATATGTTTGATACTATAATATATGGTAAATGTGATGCTGTTTTGTGGTAAATATGCAAATACTGTGGTAAATATATTTAACACTGTACGCTATTCTTGTCGAATGCACTTTTCCTTTTTTTTTTTTTTTTCTTTAAAAAAAAAAAAGTCTAAATGTACACATCATCGTTTCTTATTAACAGATATAGGCCTACATATTCAGAAACATATTTGGGGGGTAAGCAACATTTACTTTCTTGGTATAACATACTATTGTGTAGTCTAACAAATACATTTTTGAACTTACAAGTTTTTGCCCAGAATTTAACATCATTAATTTGGTCTTTTGCACTGCTCGTGATGTAAACAAACCACTTGAATGCAACGTCGCTGGCTCGTTTGTCATGTGTAAATTTTAAGTTATTAAGCCTATTATTATTAGCCTATTTCAGTTTGATATGACGGATTTTATATATATATGGCCATTTTTTTAAGAGCTTTATGAAAAAAACATACAAACAACAACAAAAAAACAAAAACTCTAAAATACTATATTTCTCCGGAGACTCGGTCAATCTGCTTATGAGAGGGAACAAAAAAGCAAATCGCTGTTAACAAGTGCGCTGTCTGTTTTGGAGGGGACACATTCGTGCGAGTTTCCCTCTTGGACTGGGAGAATCACAACTGTACCCCTTTGAGAGCGTGCGCGATGACATATTGACCTTAACAGCGTGCCGTGTTGTGGTCGCCGCCGGCAGACACCCATATTTTAGGTTTAATTATGAACATTCCCACGGTAGCTCTGGACCATATGGGAGCCCTAAATCTCGGTCTAAACGTGGCGAACGGGGGCGTATCTAATCGCAATTAGTGATTGTCATGTCCTCCTTTAAACGGTGTTCTCAGTGCACTGAAAAGAAATTAGGATTTTTGACAGGTGAATGACTGCATATTCAAATGTGCGTTTTTTCAGGACCTTGTGTGCCAGACTGAGACAAACAGTGTCACAGTAGACTCATACTGCATATCTCTGTGAGCATGAACTCTGGTCCACAAGTGATTGAGGTCAAAATAATTCTGAGTCTAATGACTTCTAGATATGATATGTGAAGAGCATCATGCATGTTCATTTTAAAAAGTGCAGTGAACAAATCTGGCCTTCTCTCTTTTTCTTTCTCTTTTTTCCACTTTCCCTATCTATGTGTTTATACGTGTGTGTGTGTCTCTTTGGGGTGGGGTGGTCTGCTCGTAGTAATCTGCTTAACTCGCCCTAATCCTGTCATTCATAGATAGTCTTTACACAAACATAACCAACATCATGGTTGCCCCGGCTGCTTGCTTTCACTTTTTGTGCTTGTGACTCTCCTCTCAATAACAGTCAATGAAAATCTCTGACAAAGAACCATCTGATTGTGTATCTAGTTGTTGGCTTGACAGAATCAGTATGCAACTGCTTACTTAGCCCTTAAAGTGGAGAGGGACAGCAACACCATCTCTTATGCTTAACCACTCCTGTAACAGCATGTTGGAGTTGTTGCAAAAGACTTTTCTGTGATAGCACTTTGTTCTGAGATAAACGCATGTATATCTTCATGAGGCAGCAAACCAGAAGAAAAATATACAGATTGCTTCTAGCATGATGAGGACTAAAGAAATATGTAAACCACTTTTAGAGCACTTCTGTTCCTGACTTACATATAAAGAAAGAAACTACTACAAGAATGTTTAAAATGAGAACGAGAACTTGCATATTTTAGATTTTCTGCAATGAATTATGAATAATTTTTTTTAAAAGAAAAGAACATTTTAAGCAGAAATAAATTGATATTAAGCATACAAACACCAGCAATGAGAACAAATGTTTTCTTTCTAATTCTTGCTTCATCAAGACAAATTTCATCCAACTATAAATTGAAGTCATTCACTAATTAAAATGGTTTATGTAGATCACATTTTTTCCTGGTAAATTAATACATTTTTAAGCTTCCTAAAGAGGTGTTATGAGTAAGTTTAAGGTTGAATGTTCCATAACTGTCTTTGCAACTTCTTGTACATTAATGTTTATACTGAGAAATTAGGAAAGGCTAGTCCATTTGCTCTTTCAAGGGAGTATATAAACATGTTTTATCCCATAGCAAAGTATGACATTCCTATAATCATCTTAATCATTTTTTATTTTATTTTTTCAGGTACTGTAACTGTAATTAATGTTTTTCCCTTTCCTCTTTAGACCTTGCATCAGATTTAATTTAATTGTATATATTTTATGACCCAAGTTGCACTATTCATTTCACCCCGCACCATATGTGAGATTAGACCGTTAACACATATACATACTCCACACGGCTGTATGTAGTATTTTCCCATTAGACTGCCTACGTTTCCAAAATAATAATAATAATAATAGTAGTAATAAAGGCCGAACACAACCTCGCCCTGTCTAACTGGCAGGTCGATGGACGCTTTCTGACAAATCTATTTGGGGCAAATTGTCAGTGAGAAACTTCCGCCTGAGCTGGCCCGGACAAAACTGGCTGTTGGACGGACTAAATCCTACTGCAGGAGGGTCGGGACAATGGGCTCTGAATGTGTTGATGTGCTGGCAGTGGCTTGGGCCTGACAATGGCCGGATTAATTGGTCCCTTGGCTGACTGATTTGAGATGGCTTCACTCGGGTCCTCTCCACGGGGAGCCCCATTGTCCTTCTCCTGATTCCCACTTTTCACAAACTCCAAACAAAAGTCAATTTCTTTCTCAAGGGGGTTTGGGAGAAGAGGAGAAATATCGAGACCTCGTGGTTCGGCTTCGCGAGAGGTGACTTTAAAAGAGAGCTCCTTTCTCCCCTCATCGTCTAAGTTTTTAAATGGATGACTTAACTCATTCCGTTTCCCTTTCTGCCTGCCCTCCCTCTCTTTAAGGCCCAGAGCTCCTCCTGAGACTTAGAGGTGTTATCGTCAGCGGGACAGGAGAGAGGTTGTCGGCCTGTATGCGGAGAGGAGCCGAGGCACCTGTTGAGAGTGCTGGCAGCTCCGAGCCGAGGAGCTGGTTCTCATTAATATTAAAACATCAGAGATGCCATCATGTTGCTGCGCTGAAATCGGTCTGATGTTGTCCCCCCCGACCCGGCTCCCTGGGGACCAACTCTCCGCTTCCACAGTCACTCATGAAGGGCACCCCCTCTACCCTCTCTCACTGCCTGTCTCTTTTTTCTGTCCTCTCATTATCATTCTGCTTTTTTTTGAAAAGCCTCGTTAACAAATTATGACAGCTGGCTAAAGAAGCTTTCGCCGTTCACACCATTTTGGCGAACAGTTTATGGGCACGAAATGACAAACTTTATTCTGCTGTGACTTCAACTTTCTTTTATTTGTTTATTTGTCTCTTCAGGTGACGGTTCATCAATGGCATATTTCACCCAAAAAAAATGTGTGTGCCAAAGCCCTTCACATCATTTGATGGCTTTTATGTGATGAGTACAGTGTGGTGCTGCATGTTGATCTGTTTTATATTTTGTGCTTTTTGTTGCCATATTTCCACTGAAGGAATTTAATCATTTTTGATTATTATACTTGTGTTCTTTCCTGAATTCATTTAATTGTGTTAATAATTTTACTATTAATATTATATATTTTAAATGGTGTAAGTAATATATATGGGTCATTGATGAATAAGGTTTTTAAAAGTGTAAAAAAACATAATGGAGATTTGAAGTTTTATTACATGTTAACAATGAGATTATGTGATTTATATAATTAGTTAACACTGCTTTTGCCATTTTTTACAAGATGGACAAAATTTGTCACCAAAAAAGTCATTCAGTTTAACCAAAATTTCAGTTTTACAGAATGACGATATTTTCAAACAATGCTAACATGCTGATATCTACTTAGCTAGCTAGTTAGCTTACTAGCTGTCTAGCAAAAGGAGAATCACACATTTTATATTTAGTACATGTTTTTAAAATATTACAACATTTTCCATGTTTTATAGCGATTGTACCGAATGACCTGATGTTTCGGGACATGTGTATGAGCAAGTGAAAACATGAATTTTCCAAATAGTTAAGAGAGAGTTAGTTACTTTGCTTCATGACCATGTGGTCCTTTGCAGGCGTCTGAATGATGTCACATCCTGTCACATGATACTGATCGCATGACTTGATCCAAAATGGTCCCTTTATATTGGTTACTCCGAATGACATCAATGAAATTCATTTTTCCGGACAATCTTTCTCATAACAAAGCAACGACTTCTACACAATTTTAATACCATTTTGCACTATGTTGATATATGATGTTATAATTTATTACATTCTAAGATATTTTAATCACAAATGAAGTGGCTGTATTGGCCTTTGGACTGAATGACCTTTTGACACTTTAAAATCTTTAAAATACTTTTATATGTAGCAAAATACAATTTAAACCTTTTGTATTCAATAAAAGAGATCTAGTTGTACTACCTTACATACTTTGGATGTCATGTCCTTTGATATAGGAATTAGTTTAATATTAGATTTAATGTTAAATCTTAAACTTCAATTTTAGTAAATGTAAAATGTTTTATTTTTCTACAAACCTTGAATTACACAGAACTGTACGCTTTAATTTGATTTAACATCAAAAAATGAATAAATGCAAAAAAAAAAAAATTCTAAAACTTTGATAACTTAATACATTAATACATTTTAATAATACATTTGTCAAGGCTATGCAACTTTTGTGTTATTTTGACATACATGCAATGCAGTGCTCATCTGCTTAATCAATATAGAAAAGAAAAATAATAATCAGATGAAAAATCAGATACAAAAAGTAATTAATTTTTAAATTTAATTAATTTATTTAAAATTTTGAAAAAGTTATTGATTATTCTTAGCCCTTTGTCTTGTGAATTTCATTTAGTTATGGAAATAATGATTATGTATTAAATACATTTAACTGAAGTCATATAGCTTATTATTGTACTGTATATGAGCATTTATTTATTTAACACAGGTGAATTTTGGATCTTTGGGCCACTGTATTTTGTTAAAGGTCACAGGGAGCTCAAAGAGTTGGCCGGACATGAATGATGTCATGATGCTGAAGCTGGCCTCAGTGACTGTGGGAAGATCACACCCCACTCATTACACTTCATTTTTGGGATCAGACAGAGGGTGTAGAGGGAGGGGAGGTGAGACGATATCGGAGCGGGCCGGGGTGGAGGGGAAGGTTATTAGGTGTAACTGATGGATTTATTGTTTTCCTAAAGAGTGATTTGTGTCGTGGTTCCGTTCGTGTTTCACAATAGGCTTTTATTAAGCTCCTCGGAGGCGATTAAAGATATTCGCGTGTTACGTTCATGTAAATTACATCCGTCACCGATATTTATCGCACCCCTCCCCCACATTACTATTCCCATTGTAGGTGGCCTAATTGAAGGAGATAATAAGGCTATAGGCCAAATACGTTCACATTTCAAACTTGTAATTTCTAGTCTTCCTAGTGAGAAACGTAATCATACAGTTGCCAGACAGAGCAGAAAGGTTTTTCCCCCCAAACTCGGACTTTCTCAAAAGGTTCAAACACAAATGGTACACAGAAGACTGGCCCTTGCCCCTCACTCCTTAGACCCCAAACTATCATTCATAACCTTTCTGCGTCGCTCCAAAAAGGAAAAGAGGAGAGGAGAGAGGGAGGGGAGAGGAGGACTGTGGGGAGGACCATGAACGCTTATTTAAAAAGACTTCCTTTATTGGACCATGTGCAGGCAGTTCACTCACAAAGGCCTTAAATAGGATATTTTCTGTTCCCTATAGTTGCTTTCCCTTTTAAGTGCCGAGGCAAAAAAAGTAAGTTTACAACTCCTCTCACAATGAAGCTCTTCACTCCCAGGTTGCTGAGACCCGGGCTGACCTGGGAAAGTTAATTAGGAGGCCAACAATGAGCGAGCCCGAGCAAAATACCTCGCCTCTCCTCCAGCCAAAGATGTCATCCATTAATTAGGCAAATCTTTAAGGTGGGCTTATTGAATTTACAGAAAGGCCGCAGTTTGGGCGGGCCGCGTTTTTTGATCAGGCCCTCGCCCCAAACAATGCCTTCTCCTGGTTAAGGAAAAAGGGAGGGGATTGGTGGAAGCAGAGGAGGAAGAGAAAGAGAAGGAGGGGAAAAAAGGAGAGGGAGAGAAAGAAACGTATGGCTTGCAGAGGCTCAATGGGAATAAGGATGGGGAGATTCACAGGGGTTTGGGGGCATGCTTCAGCGATGATGTCATGCAAAGGCAACCTGGGGGCTTGGGAAGAGTGGAAAGGAGTGTGGGGGGTGGGGGGTGGGGGGTGGGGGACTCAAAGTTAACATGGCTGCATCTGGGCCAAAGCCTTCTCTCTAAAGGACCAAAACGCATACGCACCCCTGCTGATCAGAGCCGGCTTTCACCTAGCATCTGCGTTCCACCACGGGTGGATTTGCCTCAATGCATTACCGTGATCAATTAATGACTGCTTGTGAACTGTAAACGCTTTTCATTTCAGATCAATATTAGTATCGGTATTATATTTGTATATTGTCATACTCCAGAACAACTGTTGGCTCAGCAGTCCATCACATTTGTCTTTTTTGTGAACTATTAATTTCATAGATGCCTCTAACAAAGGCTTCCGCACAGGTATGGTCACTCTGTTTACACAGTTATTAGTGACAATCACATCATGAAATTAAAAAAGTATATATTAAATATCAACAGAGAGAGTTTCTATTCATAAAAATATGTTTTTAGAAAATATTTTCAGTTAAAAAAATGCATAATGTGACTCCCTTAACTTTTAGTTCTACACTCTAAAATAAAATTGAAAAAAAAAAAAAAAAAAAGTTAATTGGTTAAATTCTTACCATATACAGTGAAAATTTGTTAATGGTTTAACATTATATGTAATTTTACAGTAAAATACTGTCAAAAAGTTATATAACCAGTGTAAAACAGTACATTTAATTTTAATAATTATGCATTTGCAGTGAAAAACAGTTATCAGATCTCCAGAAGTCCCTCCCTGGCAGATCACATGTGATTATATTTCATTTAAAGAGTTTTGTTTCCTCTTTTTTTGTTACAAGTCATGTTAGAGTGTTTTGTTTCAGTTTATATTATTTCGTTTATGTTTATTGCATTATTTTAGCATCATATGATGGTGTTTTGCCTGTGTGTTGTAGATTTAGATAAGTTGTCTAACAGTCTTTGGCATTTATTGGGTTTAATAAGTCATGTCTTTGAGGGAGGACTTGTGGGTTTAATGAAAAAGGTCACTTGACAACAAGAATCTCACTGACTGACATTACCCATCAAATTCCTCCAGGAAGTATTGTCTTCTCCACATAAAGCCAAGCTGCTTGATTATGACTGATATAAGTCTCCAAGCAGAGCTTCATATTGGATTTAGTCTTTGTGGGATTTGGTCTGTGTGTTGAGATCCAGCTCTTTAGGAATTTCATTGATGCTGGAATTCCAGGCTTTTCAAACTGAGCCCTGGTGTGGTAAAGCTAATGCTGACACTTGTACGCAGACAAGCAGTAGAGTACTGTGTATAAAGCTTGGTCGGGGGAGGCTGGGTATCTCTCTGTCCTCCTCTTTGACATGACCAGTCTTTGTGAGAAAAAAAAAAAAGCCCTTCCCTTGAAGGCCATATCCCTCCTCTCATAGTTCATGCTGCTTTAAGGGCACTGACTGGGCTGAGCGCTACCTCCCTAAAATACACCCTCCCCCTGGTTGTCCTAATCGGAGGGGTGGATCTATGTGTTTTGTTGCTTGTCAAAAACAATCACTCTTCGGGCCATTACAGTTGCTGCACGTCCTCCTTTAATTGGTGTAACGCACGGAGGAATGAAAGCGAGGGCGGCCCACAAAAGCCGGCTAGTGAATGAGAACCGACTCGCACTGAACTGCTCTTCAGGGCAAAAAAAGTTCAGAGTTGGCAGCTAACAAGGAGTTGTAGGGGGGTCTTTCATTCAGCGATATCACTGGCGAAACTGTCAGAAACCAACCTTAAAAATGTTTTTGCATCATGTTGGATAAAAATTAACATTTTGTTTCTGTCATGTGTAATTAATTAAAAAAAAGATAAATATTGCAGGGTTATATTTTTTAAATAGACTAGAGCTCTTAAAGGTGCACTATAAATGATTTTTCCTTCTTTAAAAAAGTTTGACAAATAAATGAATAGTATATTTTTTTTAATATATATATATATATATATATATATATATATATATATATATATATATATATATATATATATATATATATATAGTGCCCTCCACAAATATTGGCACCCTTAGTAAATATGAGCAAAGGTGGCTGTGAAAAAAAATCTGCATTGTTTATCTTTTTGATCTTTCATTCAAAAAAATTCACAAAATTCTAACCTTTCATTGAAGGAAAATAATTGAAAATGGGGGAAAAATCTCATTATGAATATATATAGTAACCCATATACACTCACAGGACACTTCATTCAACTCAACTGCTTGTTGTGGTAAGATGAAACAAAAAAAATAGCTTTTTGGCAGCAAACCCACCAGATGGGTTTGGTGCACACATGGATAAAAAGTACCCCATGCCCACGGTTAAATATACTTATATATCTTTAATGCTGTGAGCCTATTTTTCTGCTGGAGGTCCTGGACATCTTGTTCAGATACATGGCATCATGGATTCTATCAAATTCTAACAGATAAAAAATCAAAACCTGACCACTTCTGCTAGAAATCCAATAATGGGCAGTGGTTGGATCTTCCATCAGGACAATGATCCAAAACAAACATCAAAACCAACACAAAAAAACCATCCCAGTTCCCTGACCTGAAACCTAAAGAAAATGAGTGGAGTGAACTGAAGAGAAGAAGCACCAACATGGAGCTGGAATCTGAAGGATCTGGAGAGATTCTGTATGGAGGAATGGTCTCTGATCTCTCCTCAGGTGTTCTCCAAACTCATCAGGCATTATAGAAGAAGACTCAGAGCTGTTATCTTGGGGAAAAGAAATTGCAATAATTGGGTGCCAATAATTGTGGCCAACATGAACTAGAGAAAAACATTTATTTCATAATGAGCTTTTCCACCCATTTTCAGTTCTTTTCCTTCAATGAAAGGTTAGAATTTTGCGAATTTTTTGAATGAAAGATCAAAAGGATAAACAATGCAGATTTATTTTCACAGCCGCCTTTGCTCATATTTACTAAGGGTGCCAATATTTGTGGAGGACACTGTATATACTTATATTTACATTTTAAATCATGCAGATAAGATATCGGAAGCCTAATAAAAGTGGCTTTATAATACATGAAGCAGGTCTCCTAATGGAGGCAGCCATTTTGAGATCACATGACCAGCTCAATACAACTCGCTTTATTAATCTCCATTATTGGACACTTTTTTTTATTATTGCAGATAGTACAATTACAATAAAGCAATACAAAATTATTGGACACTTTCATTTATGAAAAAAAAAATATTTTGCTTTTTGGTGCATCCAGGCCTGTAGGTGTCAATATAAGTCCAAGACAACAACACAATGCAAATTATAAGTCTTAGATGCAACAAAAAACAACTGAGTGAACCTTTAAAACATTCTGTTAAAATGTCAATGCTGTTTAAGTCCACTTAGTAAGCACTCTAAACTGTTGTAACTAACTATTTTTCCCCACAGAAAGCTCACTCAACCGCCCCCATCTTCTTCTTCGCTCGGCCTGTGCTGGAGGTTGTCAGTAGAGTTTTATATCCAGTTCGCTGGAGCTGAAAGAAGTCAGCATCGTGTCTTGTTATGAAACAAGACGTTCTTGCCTCCCGCTCCGGGTGAACGATTCCTGGGGTGACTTGCGTGGAGCGATGGCCTCGCCATGGCGCTCCACAGAGGCGACCAACAGTGAGGAAGTCAATGCGCCATTGTGTATCGAGCTCGTCAGCTACATGTTTGGTAATTATCCCGCCTGTTTGTTGGAGACTTGGATCTGTGAGCCAAGCGGGCCAACAGCGCACAACACCATCAACAAAGATTAACTTCTTCTGACATGTCTAGTTGAGGGAGACAACATCAAAACGTCATTGATTAGTGCTGCCAATCAGTTCTGCAACAGGAATTTTTGGTAGTAAAACAGCAAAATCCACAATCTTTTCATGGGGTGCATAACAAAATCACAAATACTATGTGCTATTTGAGAAGATATATTATTTAGATAAAGTTTAGACATTAATTATTATCGAGTGGATGTTTCAACAATCTCCGAAATTTTTTTTAGAAAATCCACCAACAAATAAGAATGCTCTTGTTTAAAAATAAGTCTTTCAAATACAAATCACCTATACAAAACTTACACACACACACACACACACACACAACAAATACTTTTAGGTTAAGTGTTTTACAAATAGCTCTGGTGTATTATGATCATTAATCATTGTGCTTTTTTCAGCTAACATGGCATAAACCATGTCATCTAATGTTAGACTGAATATATATAGTAACCCATATACACTCACAGGACACTTCATTCAACTCAACTGCTTGTTACCACAAATATCTAATCAGCCAATCACAACTGGCAGCAACTCAATGCATTTGTCAAGATGATCTGCTGATATTCAAAATGTGAAGTTCAAGAAAGGTGATTTAAGTGACTTTGAACATGGCATGGTTGTTTGGGCCAGACAAGCTGGTCTGAGTATTTCAGAAACTGCTGATCTACTGGGATTTTCCCGCACAACCATCTCTGGGGTTAATAGAAAATAGTCCGAAAAGGAGAAAATATCCAGTGAGTGGCAGTTCTGTGAGCAAAAATGCCTTGTTGATGCCAGAGATGAGAGGAGAATGGTCAGACTGGTTTGAGGTGATGTAAAGGCAACAGTAACTCAAATAACCACTCGTTACAACCGAGGTCTGCAGAAGAGCATCTCTGAATGCACAACAAGCAGATGGGCTACAGCAGCAGAAGACACACCGGTTGCCGCTACTGTCATCTAAGAACAGGAAACTGAGGCTACTTTTGCATGGGTTCACCAAAATTAGACAATAGAAGATTGGAAAAACATTGCCTGATTAGTCTTGGTTTGTGCTATGATATGGTCAGAATTTGGTATCTTGTATTAATGGTGTTTAAATGCTACAACCTTTTGCTGACCATGTCCATACCTTTATGACCACAGTGTACCAATCTTCTGATGCAGGATAACGCACCATGTCACAAAGCTCAAATCATCGCAAACTGGTTTCTTGAACATGGCAATGAGTTCACGATACTCAAGTGGCCTCAACAGTCACCAGATCTCAATCCAATAGAGCACCTTATTTGGGATGTGGTGGAATGGGAGATGTGCATTCATGTGCAGTGCAGCAACTGTGTGATGCTGTCATGTCAATATAGACCAAAATCTCTGAAGAATGTTTCCAGCACCTTGTTGAATCTATGCTATGAAGAATTAAGGCAGTTCTGAAGGCAACCTTTACTAGCAACTTGTATAAAGTGGCCGGCGAGCTATGTTACCCTTTTAATAGTAGCATTTACTTTGTTTAACTCGACAATTCTGGTCATTTATGGTCATTAGCTGGTCCAAACTGATCTAGATGATGGATCAGCTTGGACTATCAGCGTTTGGGGTCGAGATTGACCTGGAAGACCAGTGATGAACCATGTTCCACCTTGACTGCCAAGCTGATATGAGTTTATTATTATTATTACAGCAGGACTAAATCTAATACCAATTTTGTTACTTTTTTTAGTTTAAAAAAATGCTATATGGGGTTTAGGTTATTTTTTAGTTCTGCAGCAAACACATATTCTGTATGTAAGACCAGCCCATATGACCCACTTGGAAAAAACTGTGAATTATAACTATTAAAAAGTCTGTTGTCATACAGAAATTATGTTAAATATTGTTGTGATAAACTTATGTTTGAGAGGGTTGAGAGTCATGACATCACTACAAACAGCAACAATATTAAAAGACTATAAAGTTTTATCACGTATCCATTTCAGAGCCTATATCAAAATTATTTTCCCACTCCGTACTTTAAATAAAACAACTGTGCATTTCTTTTAAATGTCCAAATCTTAATAGTGTTATTTTTATAGGACCATTTATAGCATGCGAATTAGTGAGGTCCTGATATTCACGTTTAACGAGAAAGTTAGTTGTAATTAATTAGGCTGCATGACTCTCTAAGGCTAAGCTATTTAGAAGCATCTGTTCATTGAACATTGAGAGCGCGTTTCTCCTGTCCAAGGGCTTTTCTCCTGTCCAGCTCTTCTCAGCTCACATTGCCTCTCAGAGGGCAGAATAGCCCAAGCCTTGATCCTCGTCAGTTGTCATCCCCAGTTCGGGCCACTTTGGCCGCTGCTAGTGGGGAAGTCAGGCCTAATCCCTGGAAGGAATCAGGGCAAAAGAAAAGCAACAATAACCAAGTCAACCGTAAAAAATGAAAGCGAAATCTCTATTATCAGCCCCAACATTTCCCAGCGATGCAGTGAAATCGGGCTGGTTTGTCATTCGAGTCAGACACCGGGGGGAGAATCTGGGGTCGCTTTGGGTTCGTAGACTCACACGACGTTTAGAGAGCAATATTTCGGCGAAAGGGGGCCTCGCATTTGCAAAATCCCCCTCACATCCCGCCATAAGCATTAAATGCAGTCTGACTTTATGTTGTATAGGCAACGCAAAACAAGAAAAGAGGCACAGTTCTCGCATAAAAGAACGCGGTTTTGGGGGATTAGGGACGGCCCAAAGGATGGAGAATAACTTCTGCATAACTTTACAGCTCCTCTCTCTCCAGGTTTAGAGCGCACAGTCTTTAGTTAACCCTTAACTGGTCTCTGTATAGTCAGTCTCATGAATTAAGCCAATGTAAAGTTATTAAAGCGTGATTACCATGCAGATACACTGCATAAAATGAGACCAAACCTATTTTTTTTATTTTTATTTAGCCTGCATAAAATTATATTTAGCCTATATTTTATCAAGACAAATAATAAAAAAAAAATCATCATTTGCCAATAACATTGCCATCAAATCCCCATTTAGGCCTAGCTGTGTAGCTGTATAGGCTAATCTAAAAGTTTTATTTGGATGCCATTTTTTTTGTTCTAGGATTTTAAACGCCTTAATTGGAATAACAAAATAATGAATCTCGGGTTAATGTCATCACGATCGCATCCCTCTGTGCAGGCACCATTTCCTTCACACATGATTGTGAGGATCAGATGACCCATGAAATCAATGTCTCTTGTAGTTTCTTAAAAAACCTGCTTTTCGTTTTAAAAATTCATTAGGATAATCTTGAGCCACACACTTTTATCATTTTCAAAATTTAAGCCAAGTTATCCAGGCTCATCCCTTTGCTTAAGAGCTCTCCAGTCGATGAAGATGCTTCACTTAGGCAGCCTAATTAGTGATTTTTGTCCTCGCTCAATTGCCTCTGTCTCCGTTGTGCATTCAAATGAAGTCCTTAATGCACATTGTAGGCCTACTTGTATAAAAACCTGATTAGTTTCCTACTGATCAATAATCCTTATTTATTATTTCTTTCAGGGCATGTGAGGATTAAAAAAATAGATGTAGCCTAGTTATTTTCACTGCAAACGTCCTTGGTATCACTATGATTTTGTGCTTGCAAACCGCTAAAATCAGCTGACTTGGGTGACTTGGATCATCCAATTTAAGGCTATCACAATAACAATGCTGCAGTAGTGGAGAGCTAATGTCACAATCCACGACATAAAACCTGCGAATTTACCCTCAGACATCAGTGCACGCAGTAGAATAGCCCTTAATGCGAGGCATTCTGAGTCCCCCATTTCCATCAGGCTCTCATGACTGCAGAATTGCCGCGGACTGCAAGTTATCAAGAGGCACTAATTTCACATTAAAGACCATTGACTGCAGTGGCTTGATTCGAGGGTTTGCGACAATTAACACAATCAGAATCGGAGCCCAGATCGTTTACCTTGACTCCGTAATTATTTTTTTGGCCGCGCGCGCTAACACATTCGCAAAATTGCACGCGGTGTCAAAAACCGAGAAGAGAGAGGATGCAGCGCGTGTTCTTATAAACCCACTGTCTCCAAACACACAGAGAATAAAATAATGACACAAAAAATAATACAGTTAGGATGCTTAATTCAGATTTGTTATCATGTTGTTTTATCATGCGGACCTTTTAAAATTGATTCCTACAAAAAAAAAATAATAAAAAAAAAATGCTGGGTTAAAAACAACCCAAGTTGGGTTGAAAACAGACAAACCCAGCGGTTGGGTTAAATGGTTGCCCGCAACGTGCTGGACAGTTTTATTTAACCCATCTTAAAATGAATTCAAAATAGGTTGGAAATTAAAAATTAGACTCATAATTACTAGAGGCAACAATAATAATCAAAAGGTGAACATTTATAAGCAATTTAATAAATGTTTATTGTTTAGCTTAATTATTATTCATCAAACGTACTAATACATTTTCATTTATTAAACATATTAATAAATTTTATAATTTCCAACATATTTTGGGTTCATTTTAAGCAAGCAATACAGTAATTTTTAAACAATAGTTGAGTTAAAGGGTTAGTTCACCCAAAAATGAAAATTCTGTCATTTATTACTCACCCTCATGCCGTTCCACACCCGTAAGACCTTCGTTCATCTTCGGATCGCAAATTAAGATATTTTTGTTGAAATCCGATGGCTCCGTGAGGCCTACATAGGGAGCAATGACATTTCCTCTTTCAAGATCCATAAAGGTTGCCTATTAAAAACATATTTAAATCGGTTCACGTGAGTACAGTGCTTCAATATTACTATTATGTGAGGGTGAGTAATAAATGACATTATTTTTGGGTGAACTAACCCTTTAAATAAAATTACCCAGCACATTGCGGGCAAACATTTAACCCAACCACTGGGTTTGTCCATTTTCAACCCAACTTGGGTTGTTTTTAACCCAGTATTTTTAGTGTATTAGTGGGTAATAATTAAAATAATGTGTGTATGATCAAAAACCAACGAAAAGTCCCAAATTGCGCCATATATTTTCCTAACTACTGAGAATTCACAACGTTATAAACAATAGTGTCCAAATAAGCTAAATACAGTAAATAAAAAGTAAAAATGCATATTTCATAAAACAAATGGCCATCACACATGTATGTTATGTTAAATACAAGGGCAGAGGTATCACTGAACTAAATTTATTCAGCTCTTTCTGTAACAGGCTACTTGATTCAACTGTGAAATGGGAATCTAAATTAAAGCAAATAGTTTATTTTAAATAATAAACTGTACAGACACAAAACAACGGGAAATTGCTGAAACTCTACTTCTTTCAATTTCACCTGTCACTTAAAATCCCGTCCATCGCGAGATTACCCTAGTCATGTGACCAATACGTAGAAAGGGAAGAAAACAGGAAGCTGTGCGGAGTCTGGCAAAGCAACAGCGTTCTGTATTTGGAGTCAAAAAAGATATGGGTTTGTTAACGAAATGTACATTTGTGGAATCGTGCTTATTTGCAGGATGGATGATTGCATTAATTACCGGTGCGAACTGTTTGGTTTACCCATCGGAAACGAGTGTCGATGGTGCAATAAAGCTTCCATCAGCAGTCATTCCTGTATCACAGGCAAGCCGGATGGGATTCTTCTCCTCTCTTAGTCTTTCATCTACGTTTCCAGAGGACTTGGAAGTGAACGAGTATTGTAGAGAACTGCTTCATATCTACGGTCAACGCTACGTGACTTACGCGAACTGTCTGGTGTCTTATGCACGACCTGTCAAAATCTGTCAGAACTGTTACCCTTACTTCAACAGTCTAAATGAAACATATAGCAATATATCATCTGACAATGTAAGTGCTCATTGCAAGTTTTATTTCCTCTAATTGTCCTTCTATAACACTAAATGTGCCTATAAATGGTTTGAAGGTTGTTTGACAGGATTCCTACCCGCTGGTCACATGCACTCATGTCTCGTGATTGTGTGTGTTCAAGTGTTTCAACAAGCCTGACTCACATTAATTCTGGATGTTTTTTTTTTTTTAGCGAGCTGCTTATTTTAAGTTATTTTAAAATAATTCAAGTCCATTTGAATAGTTACACATCATTACCATCTTCTTATTGCACCTTTTAAACTGAACAAATAGCTAAAGATGCCAGTACATATATTTTGATTAACACGTATGCTGGTTAGTGGATATTTTTGTCATTGTACACACACTGTTATTATAAAATCAGTTATGGCCTGCAGATGTAGAAGTTAATGCTTAATAACTTCTGTGATTATGTGTTTTTCTCATAGCTGGGCCCTGGAAATGTCAGTTGCCATGACAGCCTGATGCGTTCTGATAGGTTAATGTTGCTCTATACCCTCTTCATCAAAATAGAGGAGATCTGGACATCAGCAGAATGCGAGCGTAAGTAACATAACCTGAAACATTGTAGGTTCAACTGAAACAGGCTTTTGGTCGGATCCTTCCCTTTACGCATGTTTCTTTCATTTTCACTGTTTAAAGGATTAGTCAACTTTTAAATACACTTTTCCTGATAAATTTACTCACCCCCATGTCATCCAAGATGTTCATGTCTTTCTTTCGTCAGTCGAAAAGAAATGAAGGTTTTTGAGGAAAACATTCCAGGATTTTTCTTCTAACAGTGGATTTCAATGGCTACCAACAGATTGAAGGTCAAAATTACAGTTTCAGTGCAGCTTCAAGGGCTTTAAACGATACCAGATGAGTAATAAGGGTCTTATCTAGCGAATCGATCGGTCATTTTCGAAAAAAATACAACCGTTTATGCTTTATAAACAAAATATAGCCTTGAACGTACTTTCCGCTTCCGCATTCTTTATAACGCTTACGCTGAATGTTCTACGCCTTCCCTATTCTACTTACGGAACGAACGCGGCGCCGGTTTCGTTTTTTTCCGTAACTTGAATAGGGAAGGCGTAGGACATTCAGCGTAAGCGTTATGAAGAATGCGGAAGCGGAAAGTACGTTCAAGGCGATATTTTGTTTATAAAGCATAAACGGTTGTATTTTTTCGAAAATGACCGATCGATTCGCTAGATAAGACCCTTATTACTCGTCTGGTATTGTTCAAAGCCCTTGAAACTGCACTGAAACTGTAATTTTGACCTTCAATCTGTTGGTAGCCATTGGAATCCACTGTAAGGAGAATAATACTGGAATGTTTTCCTCAAAAACCTTCATTTCTTTTCGACTGACGAAAGAAAGACATGAACATCTTGGATGACATGGGGGTGAGTAAATTTATCAGGAAAAGTGTATTTAAAAGTGGACTAATCCTTTAACTAAATGACATACTTATCACCACTTGCAATATGAAAAAAATGTCAATTTTTGATTGACATTATGTTTTTTTATTTAATTTTATTTATTAAAAGTTATGATTTTTAAAATTCAAATATTTTTCCCTTATTAGAATGTCTGACTGAAGATCTAAAGGCTCTCTCCAATGTTACTGTGAACTTCATGGCTACTCTTAATCAGTCACTCACCTGCTTTGAGCAATATCAGGTAATATCAAATGATGCACTTATATCTACATAAGCTCAGTTAAAACAAATCCTTGAGTTTGAGAGTATCCTGTTCTCTAAACAGAGGAACCACTCAGAACTGTGCAAAGACTGCAAAGCCTCATACAAAAGGTTGAACGAGCTCTATGGTAGAATGGAGAAAAACCAAACACTCTGCATTGATATAGAAGACGCAGTAAGTATGCACTAATATACACAAACACAAAAACAGTCCAGAAGTTATTAGTAAATGAAGTTTTACAATGTGGAAGTTAGGGAGAATTGTGAAACAGCACCCTCTATAGCCCAACATCTGTACAACTAAAGTCTGGAATACACTACACTGCTTTTTTTTTTACCCATTTTCGCCCCAGTTAGCAATCTGGACAAATCGACGCTAGTTGAGTCTGCACATATTGGGAAGTCGGAGTTGATGATTCCATCCAGTTGGAAGATATCAAACATGTTTGATATTTTGAGCTGATTTTAGAACACATATTGTTTTCATTTGTCAAGCCTCTCCTAGCAATGAAGTGAATGTTTCTGTAGCTGTGTGCCAATTCACAGGATCCTTCGAAGTCTGTGAAGGTCGAACCGAGCGTTGTTAATTGGGATGGTTTAGCCTACGGAGGATTGCTCTTGTTGCCTAGCTACTGTGACAGCTGCCATTGATGAGTGCAAGTAACTTTTGTACTGTACTTTTTTGAAAGTTATATTAAACTGTCTGAAAACAAAACAGGGTTTACAACCTGACTAAATCTCTTCACCTTGGTCCATTTATGTACATAATAAAGAGTATAAATCAGAGGACTTCAACCCTGCTCCTGGGGACCCACTGACCTGCAGAGTTTAGCTCCAACACTAATCAAATCGAAATCCGAAAACCAGTCAGTATCTGGTGTGACCATCATTTGCCTCACACAGTGCAACACATCTCCTTCGCATAGAGTTGATCAGGTTGTTGATTGTGGCCTGTGGAATGTTGGTCTACTCCTCTTCAATGGCTGTGCGAAGTTGCTGGATATTGGCAGGAACTGGAACAAGCTGTAGTATACGCCGATCCAGAGCATCCCAAACATGCTCAATGGGTGACATGTCCGGTGAGTATGTTGGCCATGCAAGAACTGGGATGTTTTCAGCTTCCAGGAATTGTGTACAGATCCTTGCAACATGGGGCCGTGCATTATCATGCTGCAACATGAGGTGATGGTCATGAATGAAAAAAACTTGCGACATCTGTGGCATTGTGCTGTGTGATAAAACAGTGTGGCCTTTTATTGTGGCCAGCCTAAGGCACACCTGTGCAATAATCATGCTGTCTAATCAGCATCTTGATATGCCACACCTGTGAGGTGGATGGATTATCTCGGCAAAGGAGAAGTGCTCACTAACACAGATTTAGACAGATTTGGGAACAATATTTGAGAGAAATGGGCCTTTTGTGTACATAGAAAAAGTCTTAGATCTTTGAGTTCAGCTCATGAAAAATGGGGGCAAAAACAAAAGTGTTGAGTTTATAATTTTGTTCAGTGTAGTTAGTAAGTTGTTAAGTTTAGGTATTAGGTAGGATTAAATAGCCAATAAATAGGATGCATTTGTAGGTTGCATTCGAAGGAGGCTTCGAATTGGGACAGCCTTTATCACGCCGCTGTGATGCATTTGGCCTATGAATGCAGCTTTCGAAGGATGCAGCCTCTGAATTGGGGCGCAGCTTGTGGGAGTTTTTGTTGTGTTTGGGACACCTTGAAAGTTTGGTAGTGTATGATGCCAAGTTTTCCTCTGTAATCATTTACAAAGTCGGCAAATGTATAATACCTAGTGTTTTAAAATAAGTTTAAAAGTCATGTAGTGTATTCCAGCCTTAATAAACAGTAGCATTTCACTAGCAACACCAAGGTCATAGGTTTGATTCCCATAAAAATGCATAATAAAATTCATTGTATTTTGCTCTGGATAAAATAGTCCAACGCTATCTCACGACCAATTCGTACGTATTTTGCGAGGTGTCTAATTCGTACGACCTCATTCATACGAATTCATACAATTTATCTAAACCCCAGTGACGGGTAGGTTTAGGGGTGGGGTTAGGGGTAGTTCATTCGTACGAATTCATACGAATTCAACTCGTATATTATGTACAATTTAGCAAAAAGCACACGAATTCGTACGAGTGAGGTTGTACGAATTAGCCACCTTGTAAAATACATACGAATTGCCGTGAGATTGGGTTGAATAGACTGCAAAATGCAGTAATGACATTTTTATTATATTTATGTGTTATTTGTATTTTTGTAATTGAGTTTTTGCCATGAAAGTAGCCTCAGATGCTGACACGGAATTAAATAAAATTATACTACTACTACTACTATTTCTCAGATGAACATGACACGGCGGTTGTGGAGTAAAAACTATGGTTGCTCAGTCCCTCGGGAAGAGACGGTGGCTGTCATCGCAGTGTCCAGCTTCATGCTCTTCCTCCCCATCATCTTCTACTTAAGCAGCTTCCTGCACTCGGAACAAAAGAAACGCAAGCTCATACACCGTGAGTAACTTGCCTAGCCGTGCAAATTGTCTCTGCAGAACGTTCAAGGAAAAGGACAGAGGTGTTCGACAGTTTTACAGTCAATTACTTTCAGACAGTATTTGCCTCAGACATAGATCACTACTTGTAGCATCTTGTAGCACACAAACTGTGTTCTTAATGTTCTGAGCAATCTCCTGCCAGTCTGGTTTAATCTGTTCCTTCATCTTGATCCACAGCCAAAAGAGCCAAGTCCAGCAGCAGCCTAATGAATATCCAAGACAAATTCAGCTGAGTGGAGATGAGGCAAGGAAGAGAGGGCACACATCTTTGGTTCACCTCTGCTGATAAACCAACAGACACTTTTAGCATGGATGGATGGGGTTCATGTCTTCTGATCATTCTCTTATTCTATTTAAGAAGGTTTTTTGTTTTGTTTTGCACTATTTGTGATTTGCACTACTAATTTAAATACGCCGCTTGTTTTTTTTTTTGGTTTTTTTTCTTGTTAAAAAAGATAATTTCTGCTGTTTTTCAGAGAGGATCAGTGAGCATTTCAATAATTACAAAGGATGTTGGTATTAAACTATTGTATTTAAGGTATGAAAGAGATGTGATCCCTAGAAGAGGGAGCTTTATCTTTTACATGATGCTTATTATGCTGCATTTTTACTGCACTAAGAGAGCATGTTACATTTTATACTCTCTATTTTCCTAGGTAGTAACGAATGCGCACACACACACATATTACATGGCGATGGTACCACTTCTAGAAGCACTCCATGTGCATTAGAGAATGGTCTTGTAACAAATACTTTATTCAGGGTCAAAGGTGTATGCAGTGAGTAGAGGAGAAAAGTAAAGGATGGAAGAGGCAACATGAAGCCTTTTAGCTGGTCCATGTGCTTGTTTGATTTGCTTTTTATTTTACAATGAAGTTGCCATAATCTTTACCTCATTGCATGGTTAGATACTGTCATTGAAATGTTTGATGAACACAGGAGACTAATTAATCTAAAGAGTTAGGCATGGAATAAGAAAGTTGAATTGATAATGATATTGATTTATTTCCTCAGCTCACATGTTGCCCATTGCTGAGAGCGTTATATGATGTAAAGTGAAAGCTATAAGAAAACCCCTTGCATACTTTTGCAGTTGAGAAATAGTTTTCAATCCACTAGTTTCCTCATACCTCTATTAAAATATGTTAATTGTGCTTAACTCCTAAAGCCTTCCTTGGTGGGATTGACAGGCTCGTTGTTTTCATGGTTACGTAGACTTTCCTTGGATTACAAAGCGCCTGTTTCCCCAGTCATTAGCAGCTAATCTAAATGTAGGATAAAGTTACTTGGCCGAATAATCGTAACAACACATCCGTTTAAGCTGCATTGGCTTTTTGGTCTTATGGAGCCGAGCCATTGCCTATCACACTGCCCGTTAAGCGCATTTTGCTTGATTTGTCCAATCATATGATCGTACAGGAAGATGTGGGGAAAAATAGCCTTTTCATACGCGCTCATGAGTGCAATGTCTAACAAGAATGACAGCTTTCATCCCTGCAATGCCATTATCCGTTAAGCATTGGTGAAAGTCATTATTCCTGACCTGACTGCCAAATGTAGCAACCGGGCGAATTTTATGGCCACGTGTTCGACGAACTGACGCAAAAGCTGAAATACCTTTTGAGATGTGTGACCCTAGAGAGGGGAAACTGGTGGAGAATATGAGATTATCCCTCATCACGTTTTGCCCCCATAAGAATCAGAGCAGTGACTTTGGACCTTAAGCAATGAGCCTGTTAAGAAATAACCCTAAGCCTGAAACTCAGCAGGGGGGTTGAAATCTAACAAACACTGAATGTTGCTGCTGCGTTTTGTTTAAAAGTTGCCATTAGGATTTCGGATGAACTGTCATTATAAATGAAATCATTCTTGTCTGTTGATGATTGCTTTGTTTGCGCTCGTAAGAAGAATTTGTATACTAACAAAATGTCTTATATTTTCACCTTTTGTAAAGCTGTCATTTTATTTCGAATAATAAAAAGACATCATTCTAAATGTTTATTGTATATTTATTGTTCATATGTATAATTTACATAGCGCAGCAATGTATATAGTAATGTGAATTGAGTTCCTTATCACCCCTCTGGCTTGTTTCCAAGCACCATAATCTACTCCAAGGAGCTTTAATTGGAATTGACTAAGAAAATAATTCTTTGTTAATTCATTTGTGTGTGTGTGTGTGTGTGTGTGCATTTTTGAGACATATCAGGACACAAATTTTTTTAATGACATGGGTATGACATAGGTATTACAAGGAGAGGGTGACTTATGAGGACATTACCCCATGTCCCCATTTTTCAAAGGGCTTATAAATCATACAGAATGAGTTTTTTTGAGAAAGTAAAAATGTGCACAGTTTCCTGTGATGGGTAGGTTTAGGTGTAGGGCGATAGAAAATCCAGTTTGTACAGTATAAAAACCATTACGCCTATGGAATGTCCCCACAATTCACAAAAACAAAGCTGTGTGCGTAAAATGTAATGTCATTTCGTAATTTGATTCCATGTCAGTCACCCTCTGCGTTTTAATTATTAAAATGGTTTTGAAAGAAATATGACATTGACAGTGGTAAGTCATTTTTTTTTTTTTTTGTTTCTTGTTTGTTAAAATTAGTACAAATTAGATAAAATACTGCAAAACAACATTTAATTACATAAAGGCCTACTGTAGATCAAGTTTTATGTTGGACAAATAATCATCTGATGTTTTAGAACAAGAAAAAACATGCATGATTTCATCAACTAGCTGATAAAACTATTGTATAATAGTAATATCTACACAACTATTAGTATATAATAATTATATCTGGCATATAAGTGAAATATTGTGGATTTATCACAAATTAGGTTCACTTATCAAATTTGTGTCTCTGTCTGATTTGTATCTCTGGTTCCTTCATCTATATAAATCTGCTCTGTCTTCCATCACACATATAGAATTCTTATTTTGTTGAACTTGCAAACCTTTTGTTGAACTTGCAAACCTAACTGCCTGAAGAGCTCTCATGATTCTCATTTGCTCTGACATGCACTGTGCTGTGTGTACATTAATGAGGGAAAAAAATGAACTTAAATGATTTTAGCAAATGTCTGCAATATAACAAAGAGTGAAAAATTTAAGGGGGTCTGAATACTTTCCGTACCCACTGTAGCTAAAGCTGAATATGGTGCTTTGTTGAAGAAATATACCTGTTTAATTAGAGACCTTTCACTTAAGAGCCAGCGTGTGTTACTGAATGAAAGGGGCCATTATGACCTCATAAGGGTCAAAGTCTGAAGATCATGGGATTATGGTATTATGATAGATTATATAGAATCACTTCATCACAGTGGTCATTTAGCACCGCCGATGGCTGCAGAGCTCTCCATTCCAGCCTCCATTTGCCGCTGATCATTCTTAAATGCTTCACCCCATTACAAAGGTCATACAAGAGGTCAGCTGGAGGAGACATCGCAGATGCTGATTGGTGTGTCAGAAACCTAAGGTGGATGACTTCTGTTCCCTGTAGCTTCTTTTAATAAGACAATGGGATCACAGTCGGCAAGGCTTACACAGACCCAGGGGGTCTGGCAGAATAAGAGCTTTTGAATAAGGGGCTATGGCATAAGGGCAGAAACATCTGACCCTGTTGGGCACCCTTGCCCACTCATCTCTGAGTACAGTGCATCACCCATCAGCTGGATAAGACGGCTATAAAGCCTCTTGAGGAATATAATAGACAAAATTTCAGGGAGGCAATAGGTGGCCACTGTGGTGCATTCAAGGCTATTTCTAAAATGGGTAAGGCATCTGAATAGCTCAGTACAACATAGCACAGAATAAAATAAATCATTTGTTCCACTTATAAGCCTATATATTCATATCCATGATGTTACGCACTGAACTCAAGATGCTAATTTTTTGCTAATGATTGTTTGCTCCTTAAATTTCGTATTCTTACTAAGCAATATTACTTATATATTATCTTAAAACTTCTAAGAATCTACGAAAGAAAACAGTGCATTAAAATTAACAAAATATTCAGCAACAAGACGAGCCCTGCAAAAATATCACAGTAATATTAAACATTTCCACCCTGGCGAACTGTCTGATAGTAGCGACGCTATGTCTGATCGCTGAACGCCGATCACGTAGGCCTAATAAATTATGTTTAGGGTCAAATTTCTACTTTTGGTTTCAAACGATTAGCCAACAAATGCATTGGGACCATGAACACAAATATTAAATATTATGAACATGATATTTATTTTACAATTACTACTAGCCTACTGAATATCTATTAATCTTAACAGTAAAAGTTTTTAAATAACCATGACCTTCATTGAAAAAATTAAATTTAGCCTATGTAATATATTTGGGCACGAAACAAAATTAATTCCTTAATTTCCATGCAACTTGTCATGGTTGATTTTTATACAGATTTATGGCCTTATAGTGCATAACCTCCATGTAATAATGTGTAAATTAAGATGAGGGTTGTGACCTACACAATTACTCCCTGCATATTTAACTCCGTCTGATTAATGCAGGACGGTAAGAGCATCTCTCAAGTCTGAAGTAAGCAGTCTCATCACTGTAGCTCTTATTTGTTATTTTGTGCTGCCATCATCATTCAGGTCAATGGGATTGAAGAGGAAATGGCAAAGGTTATTGAGGAGGGTTTGAGCATGATCACTTCCTTTCGTTTTTACTCTGTCTCACATATCAACACAGGCACACTTGATGTCTTTTGAAAATAATGTGGAATTTATTAACAGCTGAACCATATTTAAACCATAATGATTCTTTCTACATAACATGGAGATGAATCATAAATCATATTGTATTACTCTGGTGCCATCTATCGATGGAATGTGATTTTATTGAATTAATAGATTAACACAAGATATGTTTTCTTCATTCCATCACTGCTGAAAAAAAAAACACACACATTAGGCCAGACTAAGTTGGTTTGCTGGTTTTTAGACTGGTCAGTTTATTGGTTTTAGCTGGTCACTCTCGAAGACCAGCATCTATTCTAAACTAGCAGAATGCCTTAAACCAGAAAACAATGCTAACTATCTTGGGCTGGTTTAAGATATGTTCAGCCTAGCTGATTGGTTAGTCGCAATAGTATCCACTGAAGAAAATGAATCGCATTCCGAAGGAAAAGTTCTAAATCCATCAGGTATATCAATTACGTATTTGATGGATTTGCCATAAGAGGGCGACATTGTATCAGTAGCCGCGTTTCCACTGTTGTGTCTGGCCAAAAGCGAGCGTGCTATTGCGTACCTGGTCCAGTCGCGTTTCCATTTTCACTCCCGGGGCTTGGTCGTGCCTCTCTTCAGGGCCAACGGGTTTTGGGCCCGTCGAATAGCTTGGTCCAAAGCGGGCCAACTGGGGCTTGAGGTGTGAACAAAGGCGGAATTTATCTGAGCCAGGAGACGGTTCAGCACCGATGCTCATTTCCCATGTTTCCATATCAGGCTACTAGCTAACCTCAATATTTAAGACATTTTAAGCAATTTTCAGTTTAAAACACACTTCCAGACACCAGCGAGTGTTTGAAATAATAAATAAATGACAATAAATTGAAATAGCTGAGTCCGGAAAGCATGGCGCTGGAAACATGTATTGCTTTTTTATTAGCAGACAGTTATGATGCTGAAGATTTCTTATTTTTCAAGAAAAATGCGACTCGCAAACGTCGGAAAGCCAGGTAAATAAAAAGTGTATTCTATATATATTTGCTGATGTTGCTTCATTTAGTAAAGTAACACACAGCATAGCGCCTTTAATAATGCGCCGCTTATTACAGCTTGCAACTGTTTGTTATATTCATTCTGTTGTCCAGCCTGTCGCTCTTGTTCTAAAAAGCAGCTTGATAGCTGGTTGAGGATCACCAGCTAATGATGACCAGCAACCAAAAAGCTAATTAAAAAACTGATTAAAATTATCATTGATATTATTTATATCTCAACAGAATGAAGCTGAAAACTGAACAAAGTGATAATCTGCAAAGGTAAGATGAGCCACACAGAATTTTAATGAAAGAAAGTTGACGTCAAGACATCTTTATAATGAAATGTTAGATAAATGCTCTAACATTATTCTTTTTCACGTGTCAGAGAGAAAGAAAGAGAAGTATTCAATACCGTGCTGCAAAGCTTGACAATCAGCGAGTTTAAGAGTCACTTCCAGCTGACGCCAACTCAAACTGAGGTACTTAAGTTAAAGCTGTTCTTACATTTGCTAATCTCATTTGTATTTTGTAAACAAATTGTTCTTTTCTTTTTGTGTGCGTAGGAGTTGGTACGGCTGCTGGCACCCTGTAAATGGACTGCCATTAGGCAAGAGGGATGGACAGTGTGGCATGCTGTGCTTGCTGCTCTATGGGCTCTTTCTACCCAAGAGTCGTACCACAGTGTGGCAAACCGCTTCCACATCACAGAATCACTCATTCGTGATCAGCTGGACGAATTCTGCACCCTTATTACCAGCAATTTGATTAATGAAATTCACTGGCCTCAGGGGGAGGAAGCAGAAATGTCTGTGCTGGGGTTCCTTTCTACTGCAGGGTTACCAGATACTCTCTGTGTAGTAGGAACGGGTTTCATTCCTATTGAGAAGCCTACCGATGTGCCAGAACCAGAGGTATACAGAGATGCGGAGGGGTTGTATTATATAAAACTCATGGCTTTTTGCAACCACAAGGGTCGTTTTACCTATGTGACTGCAGAGCACCCTAGAAACTGGCATAACTCAAGAGTACTGTTAGCTACAGAGATTGGCAAGGCATTGCAGGAAGACCCCGTGGCTCTCCTACATGGCAAGCACATCATAGGTGATTCCACCTTCCCACTTTCAGAGCACTTCCTGACCCCGTTCCCTGATTACGGAACAGTCGGACAGAAAAAAGTAAGTTATAACAAGAAAGTGCAGTCATCTCTTGCAGTGGTGCAAGGCTCCGTCCATACCCTGAGATCTCGTTTTCAAAGGCTCCGGTGTCTGCAGAAGAATTCCATTTGTCAAACTAGCATAGCTGTGAAGGCCTGCTGTATTTTATACAACACGTTCCTAGAAACGTATAATGTGCCAGTGGACTGCGTGGTAGATGACCTATCCCAAAAACCTTTCCATGAACTACCATATGGACATTCTGGAAGCCTTGGTGGAATATCTAAAAGACAAGACATTGCAGCCTTACTTGGGAGAACCACTAAAAAAAGAAAATTTATGTTCAATTAGAAAATGATTTTCAGTTTTGCATATGATAATGGATGCAATAGGCTATGTTGAAATGTCCTACTTTAAATTATAAGGTAAACAAGTCAAAAATCACAGTAATTTTTTGTTATATGCACTACTATGTTGTGGAGCGATATGTCAAAATAGTTATATTTAATAAAAAAAAGTTTGTCTAATAAAACCATTTTTTTTTTAAGGGTCTCAAGATTTTTTATCTGAAAATCATTCTAACATTATATAATGTATTTCGATTAAAGTTTTTAATAATAATAAAATGTTAAATAAAACAAAACAATCTGAGGTTCTTGGCTGAGAGCCTGTGTGAGGGGTCCTGTAAAGATTAAAAACCCTGATTTAAAGTTTTTATTGGCTTTCAAATTACAAAACGAAAGCGTGCTAAAACCTGGAAAAAATCTAAAAATGCAAATTGTGTAAAACCAACATACTACTACTATAACGCGCATGCGTAGAACACGTACACTACTAAAAACGGCGCATAGTTTTTTCGTATTTCGGAAGAACTACGACCGCAAGCGGCGAAGCGTTATTAACATGTCACAATGTCTATGTTTATGTTGAGCGTTAAAATATATTAATCATTTATGCTACCAACAGCTTCGAAGTACTCTAACATAAAATGCGTTTTTAAAAATACCCACCGAATTTAACATGATCAACTTAGGCGGGCAAAGTCTTAATAAAAATAATACGAACACCAGGGGACTTTTATTTTGAAAAACGCTATCGTGAGGAAGTGCGTGGATCTATGTTCCTCCCGCATATGTGTCTAGTCCTACAGTGGAGCGACTGATACGGCGGCAAGGAGGCAGTAAAAATCGGGGTTTAGTGCCGCTGCGAAATGGCTGGACAGCAGTTTCAGTACGACGACAGTGGCAACACTTTTTTCTATTTTCTCACGTCCTTTGTGGGACTAATAGTCATCCCAGCCACCTATTACCTCTGGCCCCGGGATCAGAATGCGGGTAAGGCCCCATATGCTAATACACTACCAGCTAACCAGTTACCTGTCGCTTGCTGATCAGCATTGATAACCAGATTGCATCCTCTGCGAGGAATGTTTGTTGACATTGCAGTATTTAATAAAACGAATGCCGAGGGTAAATCCAGAAATGACACCAAGGGCTCGCTAGATTGTTAATGTGTGGCATTAGCAGCTGACCCGTACTCAAATCAACTAGACTAGGTTGTATATCTCCAGTATTTTTTTGAAGTGTCAGTAATGGATCATAATGCAGCAGATACTTATAAATAAGGCTTTTCAGGTTTAATATCTATTTGAGCTTTGCTACAATCACACGTTAAATGTAGTGGTCATCTGTTTAATAGGCTTGTTTACGTATGTCCTCGTTTGTTTACGTTGATTAACACGTTGCTTTAAGATCAACTAATCTGATCATATAATATAATGTAATGCATTTTCTATTCTTTATTTTCCATCTGCATGGCAGTGCCACTCCCACTAATTTTCCAGCATGTGCTGTGAAATGTATTTTTGTGATTTGTACTCTTTCATGAACTGCATATTTATCTTTTTTACGTTTACATGGTGTTTATATGATTAACAGATTGACATGCTATTAAGTAATTCACAACAATAAATCCAGCTGTAATAATTGCAGACAATGGCATGTAGTTTCTGCAGGCTACATAGAAGAAAATATAGAAATATAATGAGAGTTAAAGGGTTAGTTCACCCAAAAATGAAAATTCTGTCATTTATTACTCACCCTCATGCCGTTCCACACCCGTAAGACCTTCATTAATCTTCGGAACACAAATTAAGATATTTTAGTTGAAATCCGATGGCTCCGTGAGGCCTCCATAGGGAGCAATGATATTTCCTCTCTCAAGATCGGTCAAAAAGGTACTAAAAACATATTTAAATCAGTTCATGTGAGTACAGTGGTTCAATATTAATATAAAGCGATGAGAATATTTTTGGTGCGCCCAAAAAAACAAAATAATGACTTATTTAGTGATGGCCGATTTCAAAACAATGCTTCAGGAAGCATCGGAGCATAAATGAATCAGTGTATCGAATCATGATTCAGATCGCGTGTCAAACCGCCAACGGCTGAAATCACATGACTTTGGCGCTCCAAACAGCAAATTCGATACACTGATTCATCTGTGCTCTGAATCTTCTTGAAGCAGTGTTTTGAAATCGGCCATCACTAAATAAGTCGTTATTTTGTTTTTTTTGGCGCACCAAAAATATTCTCGTCGCTTTATAATATTAATATTGAACCACTGTACTCACATGAACCGATTTAAATATGTTTTTAGTACCTTTATGGATCTTGAGAGAGGAAATGTCATTGCTGGCTATGGAGGCCTCACTGAGCCCTCGGATTTCAACTAAAATATCTTAATTTGTGTTTCGAAGATGAAAGAAGGTCTTCATAAAGCGGTGTTTTGAAATCACCCTTCACTAAATAAGTCGTTAATTTGTTTTTTTGGCACACCAAAAATATTCTCGTCGCTTCATAACATTAAGGTTGAACCTTACTGAAACATGAACTGTTTTAAATATGTTTTATTACCTTTCTGGGTGTTTGAAAGTGTAAATTAACTCAATGGAGGCCTCACTGAGCTGTTGTTGAGACCGAAGGTGAACGAAGGTCTTATGGGTGTGGAACGAGATGAGGATGAGTAATTAATGACAGAATTTTCATTTTTGGGTGAACTAACCCTTTAAAGCGAAATACAAAAATGTAAATAAATATGCATTTGTATTTAAGAGTATAAACAGCTGTATAAACAGTGCAAATGTTCAGCTGTGCAAACAAGTATGCCGTGTGTAAGTAACATTCTTTTTTTAATTGAATAAAAGGTTCATTAGTTTTGTAGTTTTTGCAGCACATTAATGCTCAGTAATTTCCTACCAGGCTGGAAACACTACAGCTTAATTATCTTTTGTGTGAATGATATAAAACCCTAGATATTACTAAAGATGGGTTTATTGCACAAAAATCATTGTTTCTTGTTCATTTCTGTTATATAACAATAGCATTTTGCCACACTTTCAGGCAGCTTTTGTAATCTGGCTCTCAATGTAAGAGGGACACAAAGGGTCACATTCAGATAAAAATATCAAATGCCATAAGTTTGCAATACCCCACTAACTAAAAAGTACCATAGTACTAACCATGCTTTTTGGGAATATTAATACATTGTTTCTTGCACTTGTACTATAAATACTGTGATATATGAATATGGTAAGCATTCAGTACCATGAAATATATCAACGTACCATAGCATTATTATCCAAAACTATCAGTGTACAATGACAGAGTACTGTTTTGGTATGTGCTATATGTTTGTTTGCATGGTGAGTGAGAATTATATTGCATAGTTGTTTTTTTCCCCTCATTATTGTCTATGTAAATTAATTCACAGAGCAATTGCGGTTGAAGAGTTTACGTAGAGTTCATGGAAGATGTCTGTGGTATCGCCTTCGGCTTATGAAATCACAGCAGAGCGTTGTTCCAACACTAAAGTAAGTGATTATGTTTGTGTGTAATTGGTTTGTTTCAGGGGAGTTTAGCTCATTTTGCTTGTTGTTTGGTAAGCATTTAATTTTTAACATGCATAGATTTTTATAACTGCAGTTGCTGCTTGTATATACTGTGCTTTGGGGAACATTTGCATTTGGACAACAGCATCTGTTTACGAATTATTACATTTGCCTTTATGCATGTTAAGTATATTAAAGAATATAGAAACCTATTATATATTAACATATTGGCCTGGTTTCACAGACAGGGCTTGGGTTAAGCCAGGATTAGGCCTATGTTTAATTAGGGCATTTAAGTAGCTTTTATAAACGTGCCTTAGAAAAAACACATTACTGGTGTGCATCATGAGACAAAACAATGTCACTGACATATTTTAAGATATGTCACGACAAGTTGCTTTCAGATGAAACATCTTAAACATGCATTTTAGTCTGGGACTACTAGGTTTAAACCTTGTCTGTGAAACCGGGGGATTATATATTAAGTGCTTGGCATTCTGAAAACATTATTTTTTATTAAGAATCACCAAGAGGAGAGTGGTTATTTCATAGCTGTGTAACTTTTTTGTAAGTATTAGTTTATTGATGAATGCTTGTTCAGGGGTCTTGTAGCAGATATCACACTATTTGATTTGATTTCTGAATTTTCAGACCGCAATCAAGATCCATTTGATTGTGATGGTCGAATTCAAATTTACACTGTCATCTTGTATATTGCTGTGGCACCTCACACAGTGGTCAAAATTGAAGAAATTATTAATTCTTCAGCAAAATAAGGACCTCAGTCACTTGTCAAAACTCTGCACCAACTATTTAAAGCACAAAGCTTGCATCAGATGCGTGGAGTTTTCAGACACATCCCGTCTTTCATGGTTTATTTCTGCTCTTTTGGCTATTTAGTCACCATTACATATACAGCTACTGTCTGTTTAATTGTAAATTGTGGTTACAAACTAAAAATCACTTCTCTGTTTTTTCATTTTAGAAAAGCAGCCCTGTTGTTTGGGTGGGCAGTATTTCTTTTCCTGGCCTATAAGGTGTCTAAATTAGATCGAGAGTACCAGGAGTATAACCCCTATGAGGTCCTCAACTTGGACGCAGTAAGGACGACATTCTTGCTTTCTCTCTTGTTAATCTTCTTGTTTGTCATTTTAATCTCTAAACTGCTTCTTCTCAAGATTAATAGATCCATTATGTTTCTGTTTAGGGGGCATCTGTTGCTGAGATTAAGAAGCAGTACAGAGTTCTGTCTCTAAAACACCATCCTGATAAAGGTGGAGATGAGGCCATGTTCATGAAGCTTGCTAAAGCTTACTCAGCGTAAGACTGCTGCCGCCACCCGTTTTATTCATAGTTGCCTTTTAAATTTAATGTCATGTTATTTATGGCTGCTGCAGCTCATTTTTCTGTGTGAGTCTGTGTTTGTATTGCAGTGTGTTGTTATAGGTGCAACACAACACAATTCATAAAAGCTATTCATAAAAATGTCATCCACTGTGCCTGAATTAATCTTCTTGAAATACCCACGCTGCACCTTTCTATTACTTGTCAATATGGCACAGTATGTAATCATCAGGGTTTTTGAAATTGTTTTCCACCCTCATACTTTCTCACAGTTTGACTAATGAGGAATCGCGGAAAAACTGGGAGACATATGGCAACCCTGATGGCCCAAGAGGTGACAATTTCTTTCATTTGTTAACTTAGTGATTGATCATTTAGTGGTTTACCTGTGCTGAAAAAAAAACCCATCTAATTTTTATCTCTATTTAATTTCACTCTTGATCAGTGACTAGTTTTGGAATTGCTCTTCCTGCATGGATCGTTGACCAGAAAAATTCCATGCTGGTAAGTTCACCTACTATTTTTTTTTTTCTTTTTTTCCAGCTGTCAATTAAGTTTTGACCACGTTTTCCCCCGGTTTCTTGTGCCTTTTGCAGGTGCTGCTGGTCTATGGGTTGGCATTTATGGTCATCCTTCCTGTGGTTGTGGTAAGCTAGTCTTCTTGTGGTGATCAATAGCTTAGACTTTAGATTTAATAGAAAACATGTACACTACTGTTCAAAAGTTAGAATGTGTTTGAAAGAAGTCTCTTATGCTCACCAGGGCTGCATGTATTTGATCAAAAATACAGTAGAAATAGTGATATTGTGAAATATTATTACAATTTTACCCTCTGGTGCTCTTCGCATGTCGGTCAAACACTGACATTTGTTTTATTTAAATGAAATGAATTTGCTATATTTTAGTTCAGTAATGTTTTTTATTTAATATTTTGTATTTTTAGGGGATTTTTTGGTATTAAATTATATTTACGTTGTAGTTATAATACATTTATTCACTTTTTGAGCATGGACCTGAAAATGAAGTTTCCAACTTAAAGGTGCCATAGAATGCTTTATCACAAGATGTAATATAAGTCTAAGGTGTCCCCTGAATGTGTCTGTGAAGTTTCAGCTCAAAATACTCCATAGATAGATTTTTTTTTTTTTAAATAGATTTTTTTTTAAGTGCCTATTTTGGGGCATCATTATAAATGTGCCGATTCAGGCTGCGACCCCTTTAAATTCTCGTGCTCCCCGCCCCGGAGCTCGCAACTCTATAATACATTGCATAAACAAAGTTCACACAGCTAATATAACCCTCAAAATGGATCTTTACAAAGTGTTCGTCATGTAGCATACTCGATTATGTAAGTATATTATTTATTTGGATGTTTACATTTGATTCTGAATGAGTTTGAGGCTGTGCTCTGTGGCTAATGGCTAATGCTACACTGTTGGAGAGATTTATAAAGAATGAAGTTGTGTTTATGAATTATACAGACTGCAAGTGTTTAATAATGAAAATAATGACATGGCTCTAATCTCAGTGAATACAGTAAGAAACGATGGTAACTTTTACCACATTTAACAGTACATTAGCAACATGCTAATGAAACATTTAGAAAGACAATTTACAAATATCACTAAAAATATCATGTAATCATGGATTATGTCAGTTATTATTGCTCCATCTGCCATTTTTCGCTATTGTCCTTGCTTGCTTACCTAGTCTGATGATTCAGCTGTGCACAGATCCAGACGTTAATACTGCCTGCCCTTTTCTAATGCCTTGAACATGAGCTGGCATATGCAAATATTGGGGTCGTACATATTAATGTTCCCGACTGTTATGTAACAGTCGGTGTTATGTTGAGATTCGCCTGTTCTTCGGAGGTCTTTTAAACAAATGAGATTTACATAAGAAGGAGGAAACAATGGTGTTTTAGACTCACTGTATGTCATTTCCATGTAATGAACTCTTGTTATTCAACTATGCCAAGATACATTCAATTTTCAATTCTATGGCACCTTTAAACTGTCATAAATTTTAAAATTGTCTCCGATTCATTTTCAACATGGTCATTTTTGACTGCGAGGAACACAAGTGTAACTATTTTTTTCAGGACTGTTTAAACTTTTCGAATCATGTCTATGATTTTTTTGTGTGTGTGTGTGTTCACATAGCAAGTGCCAAAACCTTTACCAAGTTTCGTACCATTCCAATGAAGTAAAAAAAAAGTATGAAATGTAAAAATATTGGGGTCAAAAAATGGCTGAAGAGCACCAGAGAGTTAAAATAAGTGTTTTCTTTTTTAATATATTTTAAAATTTCATTTATTCCTGTGATGACAGCTGAATTTTCAGCAGCCATCACTCCAGTCTTCAGTGTCACATGATCCTTTAAAACTCATTCTAATATCTAATTTAGTGCTCAAGAAACATTTCTTATTATTATCAATGTAGAAAATATTGTAAATGCCTTTACTGAATAAAATATATCACTGACCCCTGGCCTGAACTTTTAAACAGTAGTGTACCTTGTTGGATCTTGTACAAGCATTTTGCAGACTGTAGTATAAAAACCATTTAATTGGTTTCCATTGATTAATATACTGATAAACCCTATAATAATGTCTGCATTTGTGTTTAGGGCACATGGTGGTACCGTTCCATTCGCTACAGTGGTGATCAGATCCTGATCAACACAACTCAGCTTTTTATGCACTTTATGTACAAAACGCCTACAATGAACATGAAACGTAAGTGCACACCTAGAAGGATGCAAGATCACCATTCAGAAAACTCCTTTTGTGAATTTGTTAGGGTCCTCAGACTGAGTCTGTCCTCTGTTTGACAGGATTGGTGATGGTTTTGACTGCAGCATTTGAGTTTGATCCTCGTAGCAACAAAGAGGCCATTATAAGACCAACAGACAACATAGAAGTTCCCCAGGTAAAATGTTTTTAAACATATATATATATATATATATATATATATATATATATATATATATATATATATATATATATATATATATAATGTATATGTATATGCATTTTGTGCCAAGGATTTAAAAGTGCTTAAAGAAGTGGCTAGATTAAGATTAATTTCTTATCCTAAATATAATGCTGGGTGCATATTCCTTTTTGCAGTTGATTCGGGAGCTGGGGAACATTAATGTTAAGAAGAAGGAGCCTCCGTTCTGCTATCCCTACAGCCTGAAGGCTCGAGTCTTATTACTTACACACCTTGCCAGGATGGATGTTTCTGAGAACATAGAGGAGGGTAAGCATTCGCACACACCTCTCAAGTGTCAACATTTATTCCTGTAAGATAATACCACAACAACTACCTGTCTAATACAATTCATTACATTTATGCATTTGGCAGACGGTTGTATCCAAAAGCATTCAAGCTATACATTGCAAGTATGTGTGCTCCTTGGGAATCAAACCCATGACCTTGTCGTTGCTAATGCTATGC
Source organism: Megalobrama amblycephala (assembly GCF_018812025.1). Lineage (NCBI taxonomy): Eukaryota > Metazoa > Chordata > Actinopteri > Cypriniformes > Xenocyprididae > Megalobrama > Megalobrama amblycephala. The sequence goes on from NC_063054.1 coordinate 26,349,591, forward strand.
TCTGCTAGTTGAGCTACCTGAACTATATTCATGTTGAATTTGCAAATAATTTAGGGTTATTAATGTGAATTAATTGGCAGTTTTGTATCTTTTGCAGATCAAAGGTTTGTGGTGAAGAAGTGCCCCGCTTTACTACAGGAAATGATCAATGTTGGCTGTCAACTCACTATGATGGCAACAAGTAGAGGAGGTAACTTGAAAACAATGTTTTGAAATATTGACCGTTGAACTAAGGCTTAAAGGGTTAGTTCACCCAAAAAATAAATTTCTGTCATTAATTACTCACCCTCATGTTGTTCCATATCCATAAGACCTTTGTTCATCTTTGGAACACAAATTAAGATATTTTTAATGAAATCTGCAAGTTTTTTTAATTTTTTCCCCCCATAGATAGAAACATAATTACCACATTCAAGGTCCTGAAAAATAGTCATTGTAAGACTGCATGGCTGCAGTGGTTCAACCTTAATGTTATGAAGTGACGAGAATACTACTTCATGTTGTAAACACAGATCAGCGCTTCCGTGTTCTACGTGAGAACGCCAACTCGTTATTGGCTGGCTCCTGCGTCAGCATCACATGCAGGCGTCGTGCTGCTCACGTGAACAGCTTCGGCCAATACCAAGTATTCTCGTTCTAACATAGAACATGGAAGCGCTGAACTGTGTTTACAACATAAACAGCATAGGAGAATGACTTTGGAGAGACAAAATTGTTGAATAAATTCATTATTTTTTGTTTTGTTTTTGCACACAAAACGTATTCTCGTCGCTTCATAACATTAAAGGTGCCCTCGAATGAAAAATAGAATTTATCTTGGCATTGTTAAATAACAAGAGTTCAGTACATGGAAATGACATACAGTGAGTCTCAAACTCCATTGTTTCCTCCTTTTTATATAAATCTCATTTGTTTAAAAGACCTCTGAAGAACAGGCGAATCTCAACATAACACCGACTGTTACGTAACAGTCGGGGTGTACGCCCCCAATATTTGCATATGCCAGCCCACGTTTCCAACATTATAAAAGGCATTAGACAAGGGCAGCCAGTATTATCGTCTGGATCTGCACAACCAAATCATCAGACTAGGTAAGCAAGCAAGAACAATAGCGAAAAATGGCAGATGGAGCGATAATAACTGACATGATCCATGATAACATGATATTTTTAGTGATATTTGTAAACTGTCTTTCTAAATGTTTCATTAGCATGTTGCTAATGTACTGTTAAATGTGGTTAAAGTTACCATCGGTTATTACTGTATTCACGGAGACAAGAGAGCTGTCGCTATTTTCATTTTTAAACACTTGCAGTCTGTATAATGCATAAACACAACTTCATTCTTTATAAATCTCTCCAACAGTGTAGCATTACCCGTTAGCCACGGAGCACTATCAAACTCATTCAAAATCAGAAGTAAACAATATAACAGTATACAATACTCACATAATCCGACGCATGCATGCCGCATGCATGACGAACACTTTGTAAAGATCCATTTTGAGGGTTATATTAGCTGTGTAAACTTTAAGGCACTGTTCAAGGCAAGCGCGAGCTCTGTGGGCGTGGACCACGGGATTTAAAGGGGCCACAGCATAAAATCGGCGCGTTTATAATGATGCCCCAAAATAGGCAGTTAAAAAAATTAATAAAAAAAAATCTATGGGGTATTTTGATCTGAAACTTCACAGACACATTCAGGGGACACCTTAGACTTATATTACATCTTTTAAAAACATAATCTAGGGCACCTTTAAGATTGAACCACTGCAGTCATGTGGACTCTTTTAACGATGTCTTTACTACTTTTCTAGACCTTGAATGTGGTAATTACGTTGCTTTCTAATGGGGATAAAAAAAAAACTCTCAGATTTAATCAAAAATATCTTAATTTGTGTTTTATATATGTTTCATATATATATATATATATATATATATATATATAATATGTGTGTGTTTACAACATGAAGTAGTATTCTCGTCACTTCATAACATAAAATATATATATATACGTATGTACGTTATGGTTTCAAAAGTTTGGCTTCAGTATGATTTTGGATTCGAAAGACACTAATAGTTTTATTCAGCAAGAATGCATTAAATTGATTAAAAATGACAGTAAAGACTAAATTATAAAACAAAAACCTATTTCAAATAAATGTTGTTGTTTTAAACTTTCTATCCAAGAGCCCTAAAGAAAGGTATCATGGATTTAACAAAAATATCAAGCAGCACAACTGTTTTCAACATTAAAATGGCTGCTGAAAAATTCAGTTTTGCCATCACAGGAATAAATTACGTTTTAAAATGTAATAAAACAGAAAATAGTTATACTAATTTGTAATACTTTTTCCATAACATAGCAGTTTTTACTGTATTTTAATCCAAAAAGTGCAGCCTTGGTGAGCATAAGAGACTTTTTTTTAAAAAACATTTAATTTTTCCAACCCCAAACTTTTGAGCACTAGTGTATATAAAGTATCATACAACATTACATTTTATTTTTTTTTTTTTTGCTGGTGTTCAATTTTATAGGCCTTCGAGCTCCCAGGCTGACGTCCATAGAGAACTGCATGAAGCTGTCTCAGATGGTGGTTCAAGGACTGCAGGAGGCAAAGTCTCCTCTGCTGCAGCTGCCCCATTTTGAAGAGGAGCACCTCCGATACTGTATCTCTAAAAAGGTACATCTTTCTCAAAAGGTGTTACAGCATTCTTAATAAGTTTAACACAAACCCCATGTTGCTATGCAAAAACTATGGTTTGAAAATATCTAAATATGGTTCCCCTCTCTCATTTTCAGTATAAGGTGCGGTCGTTGGAGGATCTGGTCAGTCTGAAGGACTCTGACAGGAGAAACATGCTGAGATTCCTTGGGGAGGAGAAGTATGATGAGGTCATGGCGGTCCTCGGGAGCTTCCCCTATATCAACATGGAAACCAAACTTCAAGGTGGGTTTAAGCAGCGGTTGTATAATCATGCGTTCAATAAAAAACATTACATGTGATTTAAATTCTTTAACTCTGTTTCATCATCCACAGTGTTGGATGATGAAGATAGCAATAACATCACAGCAGGATCCATTGTCACAGTTACAGTTACCCTGACAAGGAAGAGAATGTCTGTGAGTAGAACATTTAGGAGAATATCTCATAGGTCATCCAGATGTTTAACTTGAATGTGTATAGTATAGTATCTTGTGTGATAGGTATGTATTATACTAGTTGACAATGAAACCTTGCAGTTGCAGCAGGCATCCACAAGAGGTCAATGCTGAGCTTGTTTTTTTTTTTTTTTTTTTTTTTGGTTAGAGAATTCATTTCAGCAAGACTATCATATCTGTTACCAAAAACATAATTATTCGAATCCTTTATGCACAGCAACATTGTACTAAATTTGTATTTGTGTTTAGGAGATGTTCGAGAAAGAGGACAATGCGCCTCTACCTACTACTACTGAGGAAGCTAATCCAGAGGAGGTAGTAATGCTTTTAAGCTACACATTAATCAAACACAATATTATAATGATTTAAAAATGCATATTTACATCTTGTCTAAATGTCTGAAATTTTTAAAAATGATTCTTTTGTAATTTGCAGCAAGTTGATGCCAAAAACAAAACAAAAGGTTGGCACAATAAGAATAAAGGAGCTAAAAAAGCTGCCAAGTCCAAAAAGAAGAAATTGACTAAGAAGAAACCAGTCCCCCAACAGCAAGCAAAGGGAGACAAGGCCAAACAGGCCAATGGCAACGTGGCAGGAAATGTAAGGAACCTAGAACTCTGTATAGATTCAGTGGCACATTTTTACAGTTTTTGGCTTTTGATGAAAATAACTTTCAGATTTAGTCAACATACACTACCATTCAAAAGATTGAAGTCAGTAAGTTTTATAAAGAAATTAATACTTTTATTAATCATGAGATTGATGCATAAAAGTGACAGTAAAATTTGACTATTTCATATAAATGCTGTTCTTTTGAACTTTCCATTCATCAAAGAATCCTGAAAAACTGATTTCATCACTTTTAATAATATGAAATGTTTCTTGAGCAGCAAATCAGCATATTAGAATGATTTCTGAAGGATCATGTGACACTGAAGACTGGAAAAATAGCTGCTGAAAATACAGCTTTTAAAATGTGTTAAAATAGAACAGATTTTTTTAAAATTCTAATATTTCACAATATGACTGTTTTTATTATATTTTTTATCAAATAAGTGCAGCCTTGGTGAGCATAAGAGACTTCTTTCAAAAACATAATAAAATCATGCCAGCCCCAAACTTTTGAATGGTAGCGTATATACATGTCAATTGATTCATTTTAGTCAGTTTTACTATGATGCACGTTTTCTGTAATATTATTGACAGAAACAACAAATCTTTCATCCCATTGCATACGCTTATGTTTTCGTTCACAGGAAGTTGCTGCGTCAAAAGAGGAAGAGGACGATCTCTCTGATAAAGGCAGTGAATCAGATGAAGCAGAGGGAAATAAGGACTCGCCCAGCGAGAGAGATGAGGAGAGCGACAAGCAGAGTGACAATGAGTTGGACGAGATTGGCGGAGATGATGAGGAGGTGCGTGTCTTATCCCTTTGTATGAGTGACTGCTGATGGTAGTTATTGCAGTGCAGCTTTCCATAACCAGTACGTCTTTTCCATAGGAATGGGAGGCCCTACAACAGAGCATTCAGCGTCGTGAAAGGGCACTATTGGAGACCAAGTCTAAGGTCACACACCCTGTCTACAGCCTGTTCTTCCCTGAGGAGAAACAGGAGTGGTGGTGGCTCTACATCGCAGATCGGAAGGAGCAGACACTGGTGTCTATGCCCAATCATGTGTGCACACTTAAAGACACAGAGGAGGTGAGGCCACAGCCACTTGTTTGTGCTCTATCACACCTTTTTTTTTTGTTGAGGAAAGTTGAAAGAGGCAAAAGAAAGGGTGAAATTGTGTTGCTCAGTGTTTGGACAGTCATGGAGTTTTAGTGTATCCAGGTTTTCTGGGCTTAGAAGTGTTGTGAATTCTTGAAGTCATGGAAATGTGTAGAAAAAAATGTGCTCCGCTAGATTTTCCGCTTGTGTAATAGTTGTGTGAAGTAAAATGTGCTCATAGTGATATCATAGTATATCATCAATCATAGTGATATTTGATTTGTGAACAGGGTTATTAGGATAATTTATACACTATTATAATTTGTTTTTTATATAATATATATATATATAATATAAATATAAAATATACACCTATATATAATATAAAATATACACCTTTTTTATATATATATATATATATATATATATATATACCTTTTTTTATTTGCAATTTTAATTTTTAGTGCTTCTACTCTAACTTAGTTTAAACTTATCTAATATTTATATCTTTTTAATTTTATTTCAGATTTATTTTAATTAACCAAAATGTTTTTAAAAGTTTTAATTTTAGGTGACGATGTTTGTGAGTGAAGTGAATGGTTCAAAATGGTTAATTAGCGAATCAGTCTGAATCATAATGTTTTTTAAAAAATACTTTTCCATTAATCATAAAATTCACTGGTCATGGAAAGTCATTAGTGAAAGTGGAAACCCAAAAATCTCTTTATTGTTCTAATTGGTTGATAATCGTGGCAGTAGGTTGTGTCATTCTGGGACTGTGCACTTCCATTTGGAGCGAAGCAAGATTTTTGGTCAATTAATTAGGGTTTTTTTTTTTTTTTTTTTTTTTTTGCAAATCTTACAATTGGAAAACATTTATAACTGGAATACATAATGGCAAAAACAAATCACTAAAATTAATTGCAAAATGGTGTGCTGCCATTATAATATAGTAAAATGGAAGAGTAATAGAATGAGTGAGTGTTTTACTCTGTGTGTGTGTGTGTGTGTGTGTGTGTGTGTGTGTGTGACTGGCTGAATGGTGCTAGCTGCAGAGTCTCCTGCACAGCAGTTTTCCCCATAGCCTGTTGCCAGGCAACCTCCATACTGCAGTCTCTGTCTGGTTATAGGACAGCCAGATGCCTGTCATAATTCTGTCTGACATAGTGAGTGCTTCCTCTCTGTGAGGAGCATGAGAATGCAAGGATGTAAACAAAAGTGTCATAAATCTCCGCATATCTCCCAATTACTCCTCCATATTATATTTTGCTGAGTTGTGTAAAGTGACCAATGATTATGTAAACTTCCTGTTTGCCTTAGGTTGAACTGAAATTCCCCGCTCCATCCAAAACCGGAAACTATCAATATTCTGTGATTCTAAAATCGGATTCATTTATGGGATTAGATAAAGTCAAGCCACTCAAGGTCAGTTTTTTTTTTTTTTTTTTTCACCATTCTCTCTTCTTTGGTAATGCTCTGTCGTATTTGTTAAATTATTTTTGTTAAATATGTTAAAATATTTTATGCAAAAATACACATCCTACTGTGGGATCTGTAAAATTGACATTTTATTTATTTTTTAAAAATAAGCCTCTTATACACACTAAAACTGCATTTATTTGATCAATAATACAGTAATATTGCAAAATATGATTACAATTTAATATAAATGCATTAATATTTAATTTAAATGTAATAATTAATATAAATATTAAATAATTTAATGTTTTCTATTTAAATGTAATTTAATTGTATGATGGCAAAGCTGAATTTTCCACTCCAGTTTATCAATATATAAAGAATGTTTGTGGTCCTAATTTTGTTTCATTTTAGCTGGAGGTTCACGAGGCGAAGGCCATGTTGGATAACCACCCTCAGTGGGATATCCCAGAAACCGAGGAAGAGGAGGATGACCCAGAGGACAGTGATGGCATTGAGGAGTCTGAGGAAGATGAAGAAGACAACGACTAAACCAGTCATTTCATGCAAACTTGAGCACAGTTCATACACCCATGTGCCCACTCACACACACACACACACACACACACACACGCTCCCACACACCCACATAGCCTCAGACCATTGCCGTCTTCTGGGCCGCCACACACTGGAGGCAAACAGGAGACAAGGACGTTGACGCCCCATCTTCCTGTTTAAAATGCTCATGAATCACAAATGTGTCTGAACCGTTTATTTCACCAATCAAAACAAGACTTAAGAAACTGTTGGTTATCTTTCCCTGCGTTCATCCAGTCGTTATCGGTGGGCTGTCACAGTGGTTATTTGTGGGGTCCAGCTGTGTTTCAGATTCCTCTCCACTTGACGAAAAAGATGTCTGACCAACCAATGCGTCAGAAAAAATAAAAACCAGATTACCGCTGAAAAATCACACACCTCATGACTGTCATTTTTCAATGTCACCGTTTCTGCTTCAAGGGTGTTTTCTACCTTATTTTGTAGTTTTATGTAGTTTATTAGATATCAAATTTACCAGGTGTTTCCACTTGTACGAGGCTGTGTGGAGTGTAATCTGGAGTGAGCACAAGGACGTGGTGCGCTCAGGGCTTGAGCCGGAATTATGGGGGAAGGGGTTTTGCATCTCAAAATGTCTCCATTGTCATGAAGTGTGGAAATTCAGTACATTTATAAATCTCGCCTATCTTCCAGCTTCTCGTCACAAGCGCAGGTTGTCTCAGCCTCACGAAAATGACTGCAGACATTCCACAGCCAGGTCTACTGTTTAGTCCTGATTTAACTTTTAATGTTGCTTCACCTACAACTATTTCTCCGCTGTGTCACAAATAAGCAGGTAGATGTCAGACTGATTTCTTGCCACATGGCCTAAGGTTTTTTTTTGTTTGTTTTTTTTTTGAAAATTGAAATGTGAATTTTTGCCCTTTTATGTTTATCCCACTGACTGAACTGAAACAGAAAATTCCTCACTGTTGCTGACTGCAGTTGTTACAAAGAGCCCATGTTTCTAGCATGAATGTACACAAGTACAGGCCTTTTCCCATCAATCTGTTGGACATAATGCAGCGAAAGACCGTTAGGTGGAATTTAAACCAAAAAATGATCAAATGACTTCAGGATTATTGTTTCCCATGGATCTGTATGCCTCAATTATAGGTAGTTTAGATTGATTTTTTTTTTTTTTTTTTTTTTTTTTTTTTTTATATATATAATTTTTACATTCCACTCTCATCTAATATAAATGCCTTATTCAATGTATAGAATTTTTAGTGGCCACAAATATTGCAAATGGTTTGTGATGCAAAAACATTAATATGAGTGATGGGGAAAAATTGAGGGTCAGTGATTTTCTGCAAGTTTTTCTTGTTTTGTTTTTGTGCGTGGAGGGATGCGACAGGGCTTAAAATAAAGGGTAGATTTCACTTCTCTTTTTCTTTTTTTTGGGATATGATTATTTTCTTTCCATTTAAATGTTATTTTGCACCAGTGGAAGGTCTGACAGCGTATTGGAAGTGCTGATTTAGTGGTTGTGAAAATACTAGTCTGGTCCGTTTATTTATCAGTCAATGGGAGAGTTTATGCTGACCGATATGAAATTATTTGTAGAAATGCATATGAAATGGTAATCTCTCCATTTATTGTTAATTTTCTTTTCTTTTTTTAATGGTGAATTTATGACAGGAAATTGGATTTTCTTGTTTGTTCCCAATAGCTAATGTATGTATTTTATAGTTATATTTGGAAAATTGCAAAAATCAGTAGAAAATTATTTTACTTATCTCCCCTTGCGTTTATTAGCATAAACTCAGTGTGATCTTTCTTGACATAGGGAACGTGTCATATTCTGGCTGCATGCAACTCACACATTCACAACCAATTTTATAAAATGATAAAGGTTTTACAGATAAATAGACATTTTAGTATTATTATAGCTCCAAAAAGATTGTAGCCTCAGAATTCATACTGTGACTGAAGCGCACAGATTATGAAAAAATCATGTCTCCACATACACACAGAGAAACTCACCGGCCAGAAAAAGGGGTGAATTGCCTAGTAAACAGTATCTGCCACTTTTGTTTACAAGAAAACTTGTCATTGTAAATGGAAAATATATATTATTTGTATTTAAATAATTTCAAATAAAATAACTTTTTAAATGATTTTCTTTTTGATTACCCATGATTGAACAGCTTTGGGATGTTTTTTTTTCCCCTAAATCTGCATCATTCTTTGATGAATATGTGCTTTTATAGACTTACTAGAACTTAGTAGACTGAGCTTTATTCATCTGAAGGTACTTTGAGGCCCTTTGAATTTTTTATGACGTTTTCATAAACATTTTGAAGAAATATTGTACTTTAAAGTGCTACAAATCCTGCGTTTTCTATATTGAGGGTCCTTTGTAGAGCTGAGAGGGGGTTCCTGGTCTGTAAAGCCTATACATCAGCATCCCGTTTATTTTCAAACACCCATTTTCTGCAACTTCTATATGAAACTCAGTCTACACACACTGTCAGATTTGAAATTTGGACTTTGAATTGAATCATTTACATTAAACGAGAACCAAATGCTCTTAAATGTCCCAACTTTTGTTGAATATTGAAAGCAGCATCTCAAAGTGTACCTTTTTTTATCCTGAGACTAAATAGTATGTTCCTGAATAATTTATATTCATCGACATTTTTATAAATATTTTTGCCGCTAAAAAGAATTTAATGTATTAAATAAGTCACGTGTGAAGCTTAAAGTCAGAACTCCACGCGCCGACATGTCAACATTAAAAAAAAAACTAATGTGGACAATAACTATATTCGCTCTTGAATAGATAGACAATTTATATTCGCTTCATGCTTTTGATATTTAAACTGATTATCGTGATAATATAGGCTTTGTGAGTAGCTATGCTCATAAATGTGCCGTATTTTCCTCATTTTTCCACGTAACAGGCTATGACTGCCATGCTTTATACGTGTATTTCAATCAGTTTTCGTCCCACTGACCTTGTGTGGCTTCCCGAACAGGTTGCGATACATATTCAATACCCAAATCCAACATATGAAAATCTTTCTCTTTTTTTCCCCCTTCTGATTTTGAATAGCTTTGAGTAAATGACCACAAAGAACAGTGACATACATTTTCAAAATATAAAATAAACAAATAATTAAATAAATAAAGATGTAGCCAATAATCGGCATGAAACAATAAATTAAACATAAGAAATTTGTGCAAGAATTTTTTTTAATATTTTTTTTTTATTATTATCTCAACACTCATCTTAACCAAATCATTTGAGTCCCTAAACACTGATTAATTTCATTAATTTTAAATTATACATTAGCTACCTGTACTACAGCTGAATGCGCGCAGAAAGGGTTGATGGCTGGTCGCTAAATTATGATTTAGCTTACTGTAATTCGAAAAGAAATTGCATTTAACTTATCAAATATATATATATGTTGTATTTATGTTGGCCTATTTAAAAAAAAAAACCCGAAACGGATAAAAATATAATAGTGGGCTTGTGTGGTGAGTTTTTATGACAGTTGTTGATGCAACACATTTTAATAAAATGACACTCAGTCTGCTGTATTTTCTTACTTATGAGTCTTTTGACGATATAAAAACAACTGTTATAAAATCTAAAGTTCAGAAACGTTGAGCATTGCTTTATTAGCGAAAATAACCGGATCGGAAACACTGTTTAAAATAGCTCGCAATCCTCCACGGAATTTCACAAACAAGCTTCATCTGGGTTCAAGTGGGTTTGTTCCAAAACCCAAGAACCGAAGAGAGATTTCCAGCTCCCCACACACACACACACATACATGCAGTATTTATGCAATAGGTTTTGGGATACAGTCGGATATCCTGTGTGGGTGTTTTACTCTACATCGTTTTGCATACCTAGGCGAAATATATAAACGTTTCACCATACGTCCCCGTGCCTTGCCATTTAATTAGATCCCCGGGGTGCGGGTCTGTTTGGCACCGTGTCTGCGTGCAAGCGAAACCGGCTGGGTTTTTTGCTCCCGGAGCCCTGGCCGCGGTCCTCGCGCGAATTCACTTCTGCACCGGCGGCGCGGGAAGAAAATCGAGCCCGCAGTCCAGCTGCTGCTGTTGGGGTAAAGTGTTCTGCAAGACTCGGACAGACGACAAATCTAAGCGTTGCAGCCGCCGACAAGCAGAGGTAAATCATTTTGGCTTTTTCCAAGCGGATCTTTGCTCTTGTCAGTGTCATTCGAGACGCCAAGTTCATCGATGCAAATATGAAATGGTCACTGCAATGTCGTCTGACTGGTGATTAATTAACATTATAGACTGTAATTTTTGCAATAACTTACTGTTCGTTACATATCTGTCTGTTAATAAGAGGATATTGAGATAAGATTGCACGTACTGATGATATCACTGAGGTTGGTAGGTGTACAAACAGATTATTTAAATGACGAATTTTTGCAACTTTGAATCTGCAGCATATCAAACTTATTTATTTATTTTCTTCTAATATACTAAGAAATATAGGCCTATTATAAAATACATATTATATTTTACCTGAAGATCTGTTTTAATTACACCCACAGGAAAGAGAAGCCAAAGGTGAGATGTCTTCAAGGTCTCAAATGTTTATCCTAGACAGCAATGAGATTAAATAGAGAAAAATGCTTAAGTCTTCTGCTTTTCAGATTTTCTGAAGAGAAGGAATCTCACATGTGTCACCCTAAGTTTCTCAGAAATGTGCTCAGAACTGGCAAGATACTACAATTAAAAGCCAGAGATTCAAAGATTTCTCATCAACAAATGGTTATTTGTGTCTATTTTTATTTCTCCTAAAGATTTTTTGGGAAACATCTGAGGCGAAGTTGATACTTTAATGAAACATTACTGAGATCTCTGTTATCTAAGTCTCCTGATTTATGAAGAAGCAACCTCTGAGTAATAAACATTTCCTCTGGGTAGGGTTGTTTATGTGTTTTACTCCGCTGGGACAACCTATCTGCCCCACCTGTGCTGGCTCTTGTTTTGCTGGCAATTTCCCTTAAGTACTAAAGGCCTGCATTTCAGCCTGGTGAGATTTGTGAATAAGAAAGCTGATTATGGTTTGTTTTATTGCTTTATTCAGGTACATTTTGCAGAAATATATGGTTTGGTGTATTGTCAGAGCCATTTGTGGACTTTAATGACATGACACTTTAGTCATGATTTCTAACAGTCATCATTTTGGGATAATTATTAATCCCCCAGTAATGTTTTTTTTTTAAAAGAAAAGAAAAAAAAGCAACTTCAGGGATTAAGCATGCCTCAAATGTCTCCTGTGAAGGTTTCTTTCCCCCTTGACACTGACACACACATACACAATGCAGTGGTGTGTGTATTAACAGACCCTCAGGCACTGTGTCAGAGTGAATAAGTGGATACACACATTCTTTATTATTGAACCAAATAAGCCACTAGAGATGGACTGTGTGAAAGTGTGTTTGGTTACAAGGTTAGGAAAACACGCTGGCGTCACAGAGCACTTCAGGGTCATGCAAAAACAGCCCTGCCCTTTTATAGTTTATGGCATGTTCTATGTGAGGAAATACCACTGCATGACAGATACATAATTTTCTGTTGACCTTGTGTTGAAGCATCAGAGATATCAGCAGGATGTTGTAGAGCGCCATACATGGTACTCTAAAATTCACCCTTGTTCCTGGTCTGAAAATGGACCTGAAATAAGACTTGATTGTGGAGTAATTGGCCCAAAAGTGGCTAATCTTTTTTTTGTGTGCCATAGACAGAGAGCCTTTCCAAGTGCTGATATGAGCTCGGCAATTTTCTGAAGTGATTCTTGAGAGTATGATTACGCTTGAGATTTAGCTGGGTGAAATTTCAGAACCTGAAGGTGATTTAGTTGATCCTCACCATGATCTCCCATATTATTTACAAGACCTTCCCCACATCACTTCACTATTACCATTGTTAGACCCTTCCCTGTTTCTGATTGTGCTATTTTCCCATCTATCTTTTTTGCTTTTGTCCCATGGCTCCACCTCCTAGATTTTCAAGTATGTCTCCTAAACACAGTAAAGCTGAAGGAAGGTGTATTTGAATATTTCTCACTGAATGTCGTCCAGAATGAAATTCAGTCTTCTTGTTTTGATGACTCAGCCTATGAGCTCCGCTCTCATCACAGTCAGAAGGAAGAGTTATTTTAGTTTTTTGTTAAGGTTTTGTTGGGTGTGTTAAGGGTCTTAAAAGCTCTCACTATATGGAATTTTTTCCATTTCAAATGGTTTTGCATTTTGAATGCGTTTTTTTGAGGTTCATTCAGTATGTTATGTGTGTTGAGATTACATAACCTTTCAAAAATTCAGGGTCAGTTTTAATGTTTTTGAAAGAAGTCTCTGGCTCACCAAGGCTGCATTTATTTGATAAAAAATACAGTAAATACTGTGAAATATTATTACAATTTAGAATAACTGTTTTAAAATACTTTACAATGTAATTTATTCCTGAAATGGCAAGTATCCCGTCTTCAGTGTCACATGATCCTTCAGAAATCATTCTAATATGCTGATTTGGTACTTTCATAAAACATTTCTTATTATTATCACAGCTGAAAACGGTTGTGCTGCTTAATATTTTTGTGAAACTGTGATACATTGTTTTTTCCAGGATTCTTTGATGATTGGAAAGTTCAAAAGAACAGCATTTATTTGAAATAGTTTTCATTGTCACTTTTGGTCAGTTAATGCTATGGCCGATATTAGAATTAAATTCTATTTTGTCTAAATAAATAAAAAATAAAACATAAAAAATTGATACGGGAATTTAAGCATCACCACATGATAATTTACAGTATGAAAAATGCATGAGGTTTGATAAATATTACATTAAACAGTGCTAATATTAAAATATTAGTGTTTTTAAAGATGAACATTAAGTGAGCATTAGATTGTGGCAAAGGTAATCTAAATAGGGGACTTAAGGCAAATTAATAATACAAAAAAAAAAACTACTGTAAAATATCGGCCAATATTGTGTATCCCAACACGTTATCTCAACACGCCAACCTTACGTGACCCCACAATGTAAATTAAAACAGTTTTTTTAGGCCACTGGTTTGTCTAAAGTTTTAAACATGTGATTATCATGATTTTAAACATATTTTACATTATTTGACAAGTAAAAAATTACTGAGTGCACCTTAGCGTTTTAACATTCCAGAATGATAATTGTGTTTGTGTAGCGAATGTGAATTAAGAGTCAGTCTGTATTTGTCCTGGGCACGAGTGAATATTAATGTTTAAATTCTGAATGTGTCTGTGTCTCTGATTCTGTCTTTTGCTGCTGAAGTAATTTCTCAAGGGGAGACTAAGCCTCTCTCAGCCTACAGAGCACAAGGGCAAATACGAATAAATATGATAAAATATGGATGAATGCTAATAAAGCAGTGGCCAAGTGTGGCCCTCACTAAAAGGATTATCTGGAAGGGCAGGCATTATTACAGGGTCAGCTGCCGGTCTGCCGTGAGAGCAAAGCATGCAAACTTCTGCATCCAGATTACTCATCTCTGTTTTATTTATTATATAATAACTAAAAGGGGATGAGAGTTCAGGTTTGATTTATTTTAATTTTTTTTTTGTGTGGTAGTGAAACCTAGCTCTCTTTTAAACTGATTTGTTGTGCTGAAGGCGAGGGAAGTATCAAATGTAATCCAGCTGTTAGGTTGTGATATGACTGGGTCTCATTACTCTCATTAAACTGAGTGGTTTATTATTAGTGATTACTTCAACCCCCTGGTAAACTGACTTACATCGCCCATCGGCCACTGTTTACAACCCTTTGTTACACTCGTTTTTTTCCTGGAATTAGCTCACTTACAGAATATTCAAAGATCAGCGACCACATTGATTTGGTTGTTAAATTAAAATGAGTAATGGAGTGGCCAAAAAAAAAGAAAAATCAAACAAATTGTAGGACTATTTTTCTCTGCACTCCATACACTGTTATGCACAATTTAAAAATCCAACAACTTCAAACATGTAACACAGTGTCATAGTCAAGAAAATGTTGCAATCCTTGCCTGAATACCTTACAAATAAGCAGTGATTTGACTTTTTCCATTTAGATGCACACTCTAATATCAAATGTTTCCTTTAGCAGGAAATCTGGACTTATGAAAGTATAATCAAAACCGTATGAGTTGGCAATGTAAAAGGGTTCATGATTCATTAAATTAACCCAATACCTTTGTTGAGGATTATGTTCGCGAATACATGTATCGAAAAAGCCACAAAGGCTACCAACCAGTAAAATATAAATTCATGAAAACTATAGGTTGGTTCACCTTGTGGTTCATTTTTGGACAGAATAACAGATTTCCTATTAAGACTGTAAAGAGATGGCTCAAAGGATGCTTGGAATAGAAATTAAAAGACAGGAAGAGGGAGGGAGAGAAAGGGACTTTTAATTTTTTTTTTTTTTTTTTTGGTCTTGTGTGGTAAAAAGTCATCTATTCTCCTCCAGTCCAGTTTTCCTAACAATAGCTTTACTGTTTGGCACAGTTGGCTAATTTGCATCTCATTTTTATAATAATTACTTTTCTGTTCATCAGTAGAAGTCATTGTGATTTTTTTTTTTTTTTTATCCAAATTCAACATCTGATTTTCATGATGCATTTTTGTTTTGATGCTGAGAGGGTTGGAAATGGTTTATTTGTGGTTATAAAGAACTGGAATCTGAAAACTACTGAAAGTAGTTTTTTCAGAAAAAAATAATTCTATTGGTGATGCTTAAAGGGATTGTCCTCCAAAAAATGAAAATTCTTTCATCATTTGCTCACCCTCGTGTCATTACAAACCTGTATTTCTTTCTGCCTTCTGCTAAACACAAAAGAACATGTTTTGAAGAATGTTGGTATCCAAATATTTTTGGTTCCCATTGACTTCTATTGTATTTATTGACCAAACAATAGAAGCCAATGGGAACTACAACTGTTTGTATACCAACATTCTTCAAAATATATCCTTTTAAGAAAATCATAGAGAATTGGAATTTTTGGGTAAACTATACCTTTAAGTCAGAGCTAAGTCAGGTTGGGTAGCAGGTAATTTGGGGGATGCATTCCTCTTTAGTTGGTTTTACGGTTTCAGCGTCCTCAAAATTATATCCCTGTTAAATGGCATTTGTTGCAGTTATCAATGTTTCTGAGAGAACTAAAAAATATGATCTTGAGATATAGGACTGACTTAGTGTGATAAGTGATTTCATTCCACTGGGAAATGTAACTTTGCAGTGGAGAACCTCATGTAGATTACATGTGTAGTTTGTTCAATTTGAAATCCACAGTTTCCTGTAGTGGTGTGTATCCTGGTAAACCTTACATTGTGAGGACCAGCTGTCCCCACAAAGAAATGTTTGACTTTGTGGGGATGTTTTTTTTTTTTTGGTCCCCATGAGGAAAACAGCCTTTAAATCATTCTAAATTATGTTTTTTTATGTAAAAATGCAGAAAGTTTTCTGTGAGGGTTGTGTTTAGGAAACCCACCATCTGTGTGTGTGTGATGTCCTGACCACTTTGGGTCATCTTTACTTTAAAGATGTATTGCATCACCACTCGGCAGAATAACAAGCATGCCCACCCAGTGAGTGGGTCAGAAATTGCTGCCAAGACATATTCCTTTGCCAAAAAAAGTGCTTGGTCTGATTTTTTTATTGCACTGACAAAGATGCTTGGGAACCTCTAATGCAATGACTCGTTCAATACCCTGATTTCAGGTCAATGAAAACATTCCTTACACTTCAGAAGGTACTTGTACATGCTTTTATGTGTGTAACTGGAGTTCTGGAGTATTAAGAGCTGCTGGAATTTGTTACCCAAGTCCAAGAGTGCCTCGGACATGGACTTTTGCTAGCCACTGTTTACATCTATTCAGGTCACTATCCAACTCATAGCTGTTTTTTTTCTTTTGATGTATCTCTTGAAGCTTGATGTTGCCCAGAAGTTTTTTGGATCACATTGATTCAAATGGTTTTCTGCTGTGTGCATTTTCTTCCAAGCTAATGAGGTCTGTTTACTCCCTGAGCAAAACTGAAGAAGCACAACACTATATTCGCACCAAAAGCAAAGCGCAAAGGCACTTCTTTAATGCAAAAAAAAATATATATATATATCAATATATAACACACCCAACAAAAATTTCCTACATGTATAAATGCACATTTTACATTTTGTTAAGAATTACTTTTCATGATATCATTAGCTTTTGCTCTGCTAATTTTTTTCTTTTACCATATTTCTTTTTTTTATTATTATTATTAAAATGATTTTTCATTGTACTCAGAGACAAGATTGCTCCACTGACAGATGTCTATCCAGACAAACCATTTGCAGACACTTGTTAAGAAAAAATAGTTAAATAATTAGTTCACTTCAGAATTAAATTTTCCTGATCATTTACTCACCCACATGTCATCCAAGATGTTCATGTCTTTCTTTCTTCAGTCGAAAAAAATTAAGGTTTTTGATGAAAACATTCCAGATTTTTCTCCATATAGTGGACTTCAGTGGGGTTCAGTGGGTTGAAGGTCCAAATTGCAGTTTCAGTGCAGCTTGGAAAGGGCTCCACATGATCCGAGACGAGGAATAAGGGTCTTATCTTAAGAAACGATTGGTAATTTTCTAAAAAAAAAAAAATTATATACTCTTTAACCACAAATGCTCGTCTTGCACTGCAGAAATGTCATGTGTGACGGAGGCGGAAGTACCGTGGGAGGGTGAAAAACTCCATCTCATTTTCTCCTCCAATTTCAAAATAGTCAGATATTTTTTTTGTAAAGGGCATTTGGCTTAATTTTTGCACATTCGCTTTGTAGACATTGGATCGGTACATCCACCTATGTCATGCGTGACCTTTGTAACGTGATTATGGCAGATTGCAGAGCAGTGCAAGACAAGCATTTGTGGGTTGTTTTTTTTTAAGAAAATTACCATTTCGCTAGATAAGACCCTTATTGGGATTGTCTGGGATTGTGTAGAGCCCTTTGAAGCTGCACTGAAACTGCAATTTGGGCTTTCAACCCATTAAACCCCACTGAAGTCCACTGAAGTCCACTATATGGAGAAAAATCCTGGAAAGTTTTCATCAAAAACCTTAATTTCTTTTTCAACTGAAGAAAGAAAGACATAAACATCTTGGATGACATGGGTGTGAGTAAATTATCAGGAAATTTTCATTCAAAAGTGAACTAATCCTTTAAATAAAATGACATATTATTTAGATTTCAAATCTTCAAAGATTTGTAAATTTAGACCTTTAAATTCCCAGTGTTAATATAATCAATTTTATAATGGATAATGAGAATGAGATTCCAATGGCGTAGCCTGCTTTTTCCACTCTTCTCCTCAGAGAATGATGGAAGCCATTTAAAATATATTGGTCATTTTGTTTACATTAGATGTTAGGCTACTTGTTACCTTAAAGGAAACAGTATAGATGTAGCTAAAAATGATTTCATGCACACTAGTCTAATGTTCTCAATTATGTATGTTTGTGTCTCCCAGTGTAATGTTTTGGTCGATGCGCGAGTCGCTGTGGGAATGAGACTGCGTGGCAGGGATTTGGAGGATTCCACTGTCTCCTGGATACCAAGCGTCCTGGGTGTGCAGAGCGTCAGGCTCCGCCTTCGCCTTGATCGCCGTGACGACAGGGGGAGGGGCTTTTGGCAACTGGTTGACCTGGGAGAGGAAGCGCAGAGTGGGCAGCGGATACGTGATAGGACACCTCCTACTTGTTCACAAAGTAAGACGTTCATTCATGATAACTACAGTTCAAAGGCAGAATTCACAAACATATATTATCCATGCTTGATCCTGAATTGCCAAGTTGCTGTTTAAAATGATAAGAACTTTGTGGATGTTATATTAGCGTTATAGTTGTTATTCTCCCTTATGATGCTGTTTACTCACATCCTGTTCTTGAATGGAAAAAGGTCAGTTCTATATTGTATAAAATGCTATGCATACAGAGACCTGTTTGTATAATACCTTCATTAATAGGGATTTAAATGGTTCTCCAGCTGGTGAAAAGGACCACAAATATATGATTGGGTACAAGAGGGAAAAAGAATGAAAGACAGATAGAATGGAAGAGTGAGAAGATCCTCCGTTCATTACATTGGACCCTGGGATTCTGCGCTGCTTGGCTCCAAAAAGATTAATGGAGATTAATGTGTCATTCTTAATTATTGCAGTCCCTGTTCTCACGCTGTGTGAAGACAGATGTTCCTTCGCTTTTTATTATGTTTTTTGCTTTTTTGGGGTGAAATAGTATATAGTACTGTACTTGTCTAACACATACACTAATTTTTGGTGGTATTTATTTTTTAGATTTTGATCACATGGTCTTCAGTATCAGGTTTCCCTTGTCTGTTGCTATGGCAACTTGCCATGTATGAAGTAAATAACTTATTGCTGTTGTTTGTAAGGGGAAACACATCAATTTATTTTCTTTCTTTCTTCACAAAACCCCTCCTCTGTGCTAGGCGTTGGCTGGAGGACTTGACAAACAATGCTCGATTATGTTTCTTTTGTAATTTTGATTTGAGTTAGTAGGTGTGTGTGTATGTGCGCATTTTTGTGACACATCAGGACACAAATTTGTATAATAACATGGGTATGACATAGGTATTACAAGTAGAGGGTGACTTATAAGGACATTACCCCATGTCCCCATTTTTCTAAAGGCTTATAAATCAAACAGAATGAGTTTTTTTTTGAGAAAGTAAAAATGTGCAGTTTCCTGTGATAGGTAGGTTTAGGTGTTGGGTTGGTGTAGGGTGATAGAAAATATGGTTTGTACAGTATAAAAAACATTACGCCTATGGAATGTCCCCACAGTTCACAAAAACAAACGTGTGTGTGTGCTCACATTATATTGCATGTTTTGTGCAAGTGTGCAATCAGTGGGAATGTTCCAGGCATGTGACTCTGAAACCAGAAATTGATGATCGTTCTTTGCTTGGCTCACCTAGAGCTTTTGTTCCAGTGAAAGCAGCATTTTGTTGATATTTTGTGAACATTATAAAATGCTGTGACAATAGTCTCAAAAGAATAATGTGAAAATTGTGATAATAATGATAGATTCTGTAAATAATGATAGAAAATGGTTTATTTCTAATGATCTTCTGGTACTTTTTTTCTGTTTTCTCTGACATCATGCATGCCACATTTGTCACGGTGAATTAAAAAATTAAATTTCAAAACCTTTTAAACTAAGGTGTTGTACCGTGCTCTCCAGCTTCCTCTCCTTCTCCTCCATTTACATAGACACGTACATGAACGTACACTCACGCAGTAGTTGTCCGTCATCTGCAGTGTTAATGGGTTTGAGATGATTGAGTCGCCACTAAAGATGAATCCATGACTTTAATTAACTTTTGATTTATTGGCTTCTGTATTCCAGGCATAATTAGAAATTAAATATAGTGATCAGCTGGATGGGTGAATGGCGCCCAGTTCTGCGTCAGGCTGTGAAATGGCTGTCTAAATGTGTTTCAGAGTGCAGTGTCCAATGAGACAGCCGTGAGTGTCCCTTTTCTGAGTTTTATATTTCACTGGTTTTCAGCTGATGGGTTCCGGTAATATGCCAAATATAAATACAATATTTAATCTAGTGTTTATGCCAGGTGTTTGTAAATACAAAATAGTCTAATTTATTTCCTATCTAGCCTATGTCACATTAATTATTTTATAGGGGTGTAACGGTACGCGTATTTGTACCGAACGGTTCATGAGGCAAATTCCAAATGGAAGTGATCATCCCTAAGTGAGAAGGGCACGCGCGTGCCGTATGTAGCCGTTTGGAATACACTTGGCAAAGGGAGCGGCGTAATTTCCTCATTATCTTCAGCTGGGATGTTCCCGTGACAATGCTGTTTTAACGGCAAAATTCTTTTTTTTCTTTTTTTTCTTTTAAAAAAAAAATAAAAATCATACATTTTATATATTAAAATGTTTTTTAAAATATGCTATATAATATATAAAAAGTAGTATATATAAAACTTTTAAAAATATAAATTGTATATTTATTTATGCCAGCGCTGCGTTGTCACGGGAACATCCCAGCTGAAGATAATGAGGAAATTACGCAGCTCCCTTTGCCAAGTGTATTCCAAACGGCTACATACAGTACGCACGTGCCCTGCTCACATAGGGTATAGGGATGATCACTTCTAGGGCTGCAACAAATGATTATTTTGATAATCGATTAATCTATCGATTATTAGAACGATTAATCGACTAATCGTCGATTATTGCACTGATTAATCAGTAAGCTTTGTTTGATTATTCTACTTTAGCAATTAGTTAAAATATTGAGTTATGCTGTACTTTAACTAGTAAATAAAACAAGAAAATCACTTCAGCTTTTAAATGTGTATTTTTAATAATTTTCAAGCCAACTGAATAGACCAATATCCTTCAGGTTAAAAAAATATAATGTAATTATGTGTTTTTTTTTTGATAAATTAAACAACAACATACATACACACACATATTATATATCACACACACAAACTATCGAGTTTATGGTCATTGAATGGCTTTCCTGAGGTAAATGTTACATTTTGTGCAATATATTTGTTTGCAAGTTTTATTGACTTCTTTCTGTGGTTAAAACTCTGATTAAGTGATTACAATAGAGATGGATTCATTTCAGTAAGTACTTTTTGATGTTCATTCATGTTTATTTCGCGCTGTAATAGAGAGGAATAGGTTCACATGCCGCTTGAACAGAGGTGTTACAGCGATGTGCCACACAATGTTAAACAGCGTCACCACCACAAGTATTGTTTGAATCCCGTAGTAATATTGACTGAATTTAAAAGCTTAGACTTAGTTTTATATCAAAAGTAACCTGATCTGTCAGTGTGTTGTCTGTGTCCTCTTTGCTCTGCGATGCATCTTTCACTGTGTGAGAAAATGAACGTGTGGCGTGAGAACAGTGAGTTTGAATGAGAGTTGGTGGCCCTGCATGACAGTATTCTGTAGTTATGCTAAACGTTATGTTTGTTATGTTTATGCTATGTTAATCTCCCACATTTCACGGGTTCGACTTCGTTTGCACTGTCCTCTCCAAAGCGCTGACTTCTTTTATTGGATTGGATCCGGGAGGGCTGCATTACAGTATTGCGCTACAGCGCCCCACTGGTTACACCGCGTTATTGCAGGCCCTTCAAATAGGTCGTATGAGATCAAGAGACTATTCGACAACAAAAATATTTGTCGACAATTTTTTATTGTCGACGTTGTCGATAATGTCGACTAATCGTTTCAGCCCTAATCACTTCCATTTGGAATTTGCCCCGTGAATGAATACGTGTAGCGTTACACCCCTAAAACTCACCCTCATGTCATTAGCACAAATGAAGATCTCTTTAATGTCCCTTCATTGACAGCTTATGCAACTACCACTTTCAAGGCTCAGAAAGGTAGTAAAGACATCATTAAAGTAATCCACGTGGCCCAAGTGGTTTAACCTCAATTTCATGAAGCGATGCGAGTTCTTTGTTTTCCCAAAAAGCATAATTTACCACCTTATTTACAAAATATTCATCTCCAACAGGCATTCGCGCAACGCCTGCATGCATTGCACACAACATGCATGCATTGTGGTGCTCTTGTGAACTCGTTGGAGATTAACATTTTGTAAATGAAGCGGTCAATTGTTTTTATTTGTGTAAACAAAGTACTTGTGTTGCTTCATAAAATTGAGGTTAAACTACTGGAGTCACATTGATGTCTTCTTTACTACCTTTCTGGGGCTTGAAAGTGGTAGTTACGTAGGCTGTCAATGGACGACAGAAAACTCTCAGATTTCATTAAAAAGATCTTCATTTGTGTTCTGAAGATAAATGAGTCTTACGGGTTTGGAATGACATGAGGGTGGGTAATTAATGACAGAATTTTCACTTTTGTGTGATATACAGTTTTGATGGTATGCTGGATCACTATTTAGTTCTAGTGTTAAATGTGGGTCCTAAGTCAAAACCAGAACCACTGCTTTGATTTGTATAGAGGCTTTGGTTTTGTGAATAATGTGTCAGGCTAGCTGGGTTTCTAGCACAGTTTCCATGAGTTTGCTCATTGTTTTTGGTTTGCATCCTCTTAGTGGCCAGTAAGACGGCTCCCTAGAAACCACTGTCTTTCAGCCATGGGAGCGGATGTGATTTCTGTGATAGCAGCTAGAGCTCTGACTGCCAGCAAGACTCTTTAAATCCCGAAGATAATTTTCTTTCTTTCTTTCTTTCTTTCTTTCTTTCTTTCTTTCTTTCTTTCTACCTACATTGGCAAATGTGCTGTTGTCATAGCAACCCACATAGATTATTGATCTTGCTGATGACCCATTTGATTTTGTGTACATGTATTGTAGTTTGAACTTTGCTGGTGCTGTTGTTTCTGTGTTCACGTGTTCATTCATTTGTTGTGTTCAAAGCATACGGCTCTTTGTGTTTTAAAGGGCTTGTGGGTAAATATACATGTAAATATTGAAAACGTGTTGTTTTTGTACTGTTTGTTGCATCTTATAGGCTAGGCTATTTATTTATTTAGCATTTTGAGCATTCTGTGCAATATTTTTTTTTTTAATGGTACACATGCCAACTATATGCATTTAACAGACATGCAATATAATCATCTTCTTCTAAATTCTTCTTCTTATTTTTATTATTATAGTTTAATTTTCTTTTAACCGAAAAGTATGGCATGGTGATGCTGAATTTGAACCATTTGTGTGTGTGTGTGTGGTGGGACTTGAAAGACAATTGTCTTGACCTTCTGTTGACCTGGAAGCAGTTTATCACATGCAAGTATCCAAGTGGGAGGTCAAGGACAGGTCTGTTTGATGGAAGCTGTGTAGAAGGCCCAGTTGTGGGGATGCTGCGTGTGTTTGTGTGACGGAAACAAGAAAGTGTACAAGTTTCGTAGTGCTTGCAGTCTTACTGTAGCAGCAAGGTGCTGATAGAAGGGGCCAAAATGTAATTTATTGCCTCACTGCTCAATGGTTTAAACCTTTTATGTAAAGACTTTTCCTGAATCTTATTTCACTGTCCAGCTTACATAGTGCCTAATCTTTAGCTTGTGTATCTAACAACATTCTCCTGCACAGAGCAAGTCAGCGGATACATGACTACACTGTCTGTACACTCGCCAGCATGTGATAGTGTGAGTGTGTGTGGTACACGAGCCAGACCCCCCCCCCTCCCACCCCACCTCCGACTCAGGGAGTGTTACACATTCCCAGCGTTCTTCTGAGGGGGGTCGGAAGGGAAGAAGGAAGCCTCTTCCAGCTCTGTACAATGCTAGGACTCAGTCTGTCAGAGCGGTGTTGGGATTATCCTGTAGTTCCAATCATAACTCCTTCAGTTATCAGGCCAAGATTGGGGGGCTTTATCCAACTGCACCTAGTGAAATCATCTGCTTGGGTTTGTCTGGTTGAATGTGTGCATGTGCGCTCCATGGTTAATGAAGCTATCTTCTCAATGACAAGTGACTAGCACCACCGCTGATGAGTGAATGTTACAGCAAAGTAAAAACTTATGAAAAAAGTGCTCAGAAGCGTTCAGGCAGTGCTGTTGTGTGCTGTTGGTAATAGGCAAGTTTAATATTTCCTCTGGTTTGCCTTTCTATATATTGTAGCCTATATGGGTTTTCTGACGTGATGTTTTTCATTTGCTCTTTTCTTGCATTTTATTGTGCTGTTTGTGTTATAAATTTTTCATAGTAGTCTTCTTACATCAAAACTGCAAAATGGTGGTAGGCCTTCTGTGATTCACAATAAAGCACCTGAATTTTAATAAAAGAGGTTAGATAAAGTATTGTCCTCCAAGCTTTAATAAAGAGGTTATAGGGTATTTAAAACTATGGAGTTTGAAGTCCATTGTTTAAGATTATTAATTAACCTGAAAGGGACTAGAACATTCAAGAGCTGGATATAGGCTAATATTTATTTATTTGTTTATTATTTATTGTTTGTTAGCTCTTAAAACATAGACAAATATTTTGCATCATGAGTTCATAGCTTGTCAGTGTCACTAAATAATATAACGCTACATTATTTAAGCTATTAAAATCTGTGCAAAATGTACTGGTAATAACAAGGGACCGTAGAACTTTAAATAACTTATTTTTTTATTATAGAAAATATAATTTCGAACACATAAAGGTACTGTAGGTATACATATTTCTTTGTTGAATATGATAAAATGTTCCCAATTACAGGATAATTCATGCTTTTTTTTTAACAGTATTTTAGATTTCAATTGCATGTTATCTTTTAAAATATAATATGATTATTTTTTACCTTATATACTAAGGCAACTGTAGGCTAGTACTAACATTACATTTACAGTATATTAAAATTAGTTTTTTTTTTTTTTTTGCAGTGTTGTTGCAGGGTTATTATGTTCATTGTGTCTGCAGAATACAGAAAAAAACTTGAAATCGGTTTCCTTTCCAAATTATGTGACAGAACGCATGCATATTTTGCCATGTTTTTTTGAAGGTTTTTTAATGTTATATAAATGTCTCACTATAACTAGGCTACCAATTTGTTGTAGTTTAGCCTGTAGATTTAAACCTACTGGGAGAATCTTCAAAATCAGTTTTACACATTTAAAACGTTATTTTGTGTATTGCCCCAAACATTTAACTACTCTAAAGGTTTTTTCGTTTTTTTTTCTTGTAAAACAAGTCGCCAGCGCTTTAAAATCATGTAGTTATTATGTAGTTTATTAATTATACATATGCACTTAGTAATATTTCTTATTAAATAAAAAGGAAATCGAAGAAAATAGCTGGTTACATCATAAATAATATTATTTAAAGCGGCTAACAAAATTCAGTCCATTAGCTTTTGGCAGTGGGCATTGCGTTTTGGGAGTCTTGGCTGCTCTAAACGCTGCTGTAGTGTAAATTATTCCGCAGGCTCTGCATCAGCATACGACTATGGCAAAGGGAGGATGTTAGGCGCCCAGTTGCCATGACGACAGAAAGGGGACGATGTAGCGACTGCGGAGCGCGCGGTGGTATCGAGAGCGCGCGGTGGAGGCTCTCAGGGCTGGCGGGGGTTTCAGAAGCGGCCGGTCTGTGAAGCGACAGAGGCACGGAAGCGCGTTTGATACGCTGTTCTTGACATTGCTGATAACGAATCCGCTCCAGAGCTGAGTGGTCGGTGAGTGTTCATACATTGAAAATACGTTTGCGTGCCACTGATTTTGCGGTGAGATTAGGGGATAAGGAAGTCAGACCGCGCGCAGTGCAACACGGCTCGTAAACATGAACACGCACATGAGGAACGGTGCTCTATTTTTGACGCTCTATTTTTAATGGCGCGCTCTCTCTCTCTCAGGCTGCTTTCTGAACGGTTTGCCGTGCACCGGTTCATAAATTCATCGGAATTAGAATGGATTTATGCAGCTCTGTAGGAAACACATCACAGTGCTTGAGAAATAGATTAATGTAATTACGCATGGCCTGGCAGATGCATGGGAGAGAGCGCAGGTGAGCGGAAATAATCTGTTTAGAAAGTGCATAGGAAAATAACTTGGAATTAGGGTCATTCCTATTCATCTTGTAGGCAAATAGTAATTATTAAAACAAGCAATTTCTTTATATTTCAGCATAATATGTCACATGACATGTTACCTGATGGTTTGGGCAAATAACTTTTTGTATTCTTACTATTCGTCATTTAGTCTTATGAATGTTTATCTGGAAAAGCAGATGTAGATTCATGTCTTTCTTATTATTTCTGCTTTTACAGCCGAGCTTCTGTCTATTGTCTGTGCACACTACAGCGAATGCACTTCACGCATTGCATGGCATATTTACTGCTCCCCTTTAAAAAATTTAATATGAAAGTAGTGTGTTCTGTGTATTCAGTTACAGAAGATTATAATGTAACATGATATATATGAAATAACATTAAAATAAAGTAAAATGAACAATAATTAATCACCCTAATTTATTATTATTATTATTTTAATTGTATTTATGAGATAAAAAATGTGTCTTACTAGTTTTTTTTTTGTCTAAGAAATCATAATTAAATCCTAATAATTTCATTTCATCTTAAAAAGGTCTAGGTTCTACAGAGTTCCAGGGAATACTTAGTTAAAAAGGAAGGATGAGAGAGGAGGAGAGCAGGGGAAGCCGTCTGTCAGGGCTGATCTTGAGGCCAGGCGCCACAGCTGGAGGGGGAGGGGATGAGAGTGAATGAGGGCTGGGGGAGGGGGACTGACTGACTGACTGACTGAGAGAGAGAGAGAGAGAGAGTTGGAAGAGCACAGGATAGAGAAGATGCTTTTATGTGGCACAGTGTCTGTTTCTTCCACACTCTGCACAGTGTAAGCCACCTCACAGCTTCACCACCAAGCTTTTGTTCTTCAAATAATTCCTCAATTAGTTCATTGAGAATTTCATATTTGTATGGTTTGAGTATGTTTTTCTGCTATTTATCCAATAAATGTAAAAGTTCCTTTGTGTAATTATGGTCAGACTGTTATATTTTTTTGCATTGTTTATTTATTTATACTAGTGATGTTTCCAAGAACTGCAGCTAGTTTGCAACTTTTAGTTCTGTTAGTTTAGCTTTCTCAAAATGATTATGTTAAAGCTGTAATTGACTGTAATTTGAGTTCAGACAGTTTTGGTTTCGGTTGGTTTGGTGTTTATTTTTTGTGAATTAAATTAAATGGAAATTGCAGGGTTCCCATGGTCATGGTAAACCTGTAAATATCAGGGAATCTTAAAACTGTGATTTCTAGACTAAAAAAAATCATTGAAATTAATGTATTATTTCCTAGTTATGCCCATTTCTAAACTATTTAGCAGCTATGATTGCTATATTTATTATATTTTCTTGTTCTATTTTTATTTATTAATTGCTGTATTTTTGCTCAGTTCTAAATCTTCATCAGCTAAAATTGCTATTGCTATACATAAGAAAGTAGTGGGCAATACAAGGTAACTACATGGGTTAAGGTTAGGTTTAGGGGTAGGTTCAGGGTAGGTACCTATTTACTAACCAGTTATTGTAATTACTATAATAAGTATATAGTATGTGCGGAACAGGACTGTAAAACAAAATGCTGCCATTTTTTTCTCTTACTATTTTTATTTATCAATTTCTATACTTCTCTGAATTTTCATCAGCTATAATTGCTATATTATATTTTTTTTTCTTTCAGATTACTAAAATTATCCAGTAATCACGAATGACTGACGAATGAAAAGTCATGGAAATTCATTGGTCGAAAGGTCTGGGAACCCAAAATTTCTTACTGACTACACAGATTTGTGTGTGTGCGTGTTGTAATTGGTGGGTGCATTGCATTGGCGAGTTACATGATGAATTGATGGTTGGGAATTACAAAAGTTGTGGTTTGCGTCTTCGTTGCTGTTTATAACTTTGAATTATCCAATGAAACCCAAACCAGAAAGTTCACATAGTAGACATGTTGTACAATTGAAAGTATTTGTAAGGGCAATCTCCATCACATGATGCAGTTGACAGTACACATGGAAGTATTTGATAATTTTTACTTTCAATCAAGAAAAATATTCAGCATATAGTATTAAAAATGATTAAATATCACTGTAAATGCAGTTGAACGTTCTGACATTGACATTGTGTTATTTTCTCTCAGGTCTCATGAGTATTCCTGCTGCTGCTTCAGTTCAGTCAGGGGGTGGAGAGATGCAATCACCTGGGGCCATTAGCCCCTCCTTCCTCCCGCCCCCAAGTGGAAAAGTTCCAGGTCGCAAGAGGGGTCGCCCACCCCTGAAGAGGCACCCGGAATATCAGAGTCGCTACCCAGAATCCCTCCCACCCATTAAAGTGCCTAAGAAAAGAGGGAGGAAGCCTGGCTTTAAGGTCAGCAAATATCAGAGTGTTTGTGTGTTCATTTAAATATGACCATGCATTTGTAGGCCACAAAGATAAGGCCTTTCCATTGTTCAAAGTGTCTGCCAAATGTATAAATGTCATCAAGTGGTGCATTTGAATACATGCTGGTGCGTGTGTAACACTTATTGTATGATTGTTTAGCTAGAGGAGCAGAATAATGTCTTGTGTGTGTTTGTATATAGGTAGGCCTATCTGATGTTGACTGTGTGAGAGAAGGAGGGGACAAGGTGGTTGTTCTTTGACTGATGTATCTGCAGTCTGCTGCTGCTGAGTTATTTTTAGCCGTGTGCCTGAGCACAAGCCTCATAATGTCTCTGCTGCTGATTCAAAGAGCTACACACGAGTGCATGTTAGCAGATTTGCAGTAAACATCCTTGCAAGACTTTTAAATAAAAAAGGCAAATTTGCTACCGGATGTATACTGATGAACCAAAACATTATGACCACCTTCCTAATATGCTGTTGGTCCTTCGTGTGCTGCCAAAACAGTGCCGACCTGCTGAAGCATGGACTCTGCAAGACTCCTGAAGGTGTCCTGTGGTATCTGGCACCAAGACGTTAGCAGCAGATCCTTCAAGTCCTGTAGGTTGCAAGGTGGAGCCGCCGTGGATCAAACTTGTTAGTCCAGCACATCCCACAGATGCTCAATTGAATTGAGATCTGGGGTATTTGGAGGCCAGGGCAACATCTTGATTTCTTCATCATGTTCCTCAAACCATTCCTGAACAATGTGTGCATTATGGCAAGGTGCATTATCCTGCTGAAACAAGCCACTTCCACCAGGGAACATCAGTGTCATGAAGGGGTTTGCCTGGTCTGCAACAATATTTAGGTAGGTGGCACATGTCAAATGTACGTCCACATGAATGGCCGGACCCAGGGTTTCCCAGCAGAATGTTGCCCAGAGCATCACACTCGTTCCACCAGCTTGTTGTCGTCCCACAGTGCATCCTGTTGCCATCACTTCTAAGGTGCATGTACACGGCTCTCATCAAAACGGGACTTATCGGACTAGGCGACCTTCTTCCACTGCTCCAAGGTCCAGTTCTGACACTCGGGGACCCATTGTTGGCGCTTTTGATGGTGAAAAGAGGTCATTATGGGCGCTCTGATTGCACTGTGTGTTGTGACATTCCTCCCATAACCATCATTAATATTTTGTGCCACAGTAGACCTTCTGTTGGCTCGGACCAGATGGGATAGCCTTTGTTGCTCTTGTGCACTGATGAGCCTTGGGCACCCAACACCTTGTTGCCGGTTTGTGTTTGGTTCCTCCTCGGACCACTGCTGAGTGGGAGCAACCCACAAGCCTTGCTGTTTCAGAGATATTCTGACCCAGTCGCCTTTCCTTAAAAATTTAGCCCTTGTTAAAGTCGCTCAGACCTTTATTCCTGCCCATTTCTCCTGCATCCAACACGTTGATTACGTGTTACATTTAATCTACCCAAACCTTAATATGTGGCCCTGTTAGAAGACAACCAACGATATTTGCTTAACGAACTGTGTTTTGGCTCATCAGTACACACACACACACACACACTTTAATAAATAATAATATAAAAATTACATAGCATAAATATATATTTTATAAATATCTTTATATTTTTATTAATTCATTATTATTCTCTAATATATGATAATATGATGATAATGATAATAATAATAAAATATGATTTTTTTTTTTTTTTTCAGCTGAAGTCCCGCTTGATGACACCCCTGGCTATCTCTCCTCCCAGCAGCACTCCAGAACCAGACATGAGCTCAATCCCCCAGGACGCTGCTACTATCCCCCACTCAGCCACCCCACAGGTCCTCACAGGTAATGAAAACACACATCCGTAGACTACCAGTTTCACTGTCTGCAGTCTGAAGTGTTGCCATGCAGATCCCAGAAACAAGTAACCAGGTCTAACTATTAAAGGTGCTCTAAACGATCCTGGGTGGAGTAACTTCCTGTTGACGTTCGAAGTGTTGTCAAACAAAACAGAGGCTAGCTAGACCCTCCCTCCTCCCCCCCCCCCATGCTTCCTGAAACAGTCGTGAACGCGCATTTAAAATCATTCTTGTCGGTTATTGGCTGGAGCGTGTTTGTTATGTTTTGTGGTCCAGGCTGCACCAGTTTGTTTTTGTTGCCGTTTTCGGAGCTTGTGGCGACTACAGAGACCGCGTTTTTTTACAGTGTGTTCAGGGGACAGGCAGCTAGCGGATAGTGAGGAGCTGTTTGCTGTATGTGACAAAAAATGTTTTGGCCTAAAAACGTGTGACATCGCTTAGAGCACCTTTAAGGGAATAATAAAATGTGAGCATTAGAAGAATCACTGTCCTCAGAGGAGTTACATTATGACTCAGTGCTGTCTCATTCTCTTTTTAGTGTTCCGTAGGGACTGTAACTCTACCCATATATCAGAATTATGATAACTGTTATTTTTTATCAAGACGATATGATGAGATGTATGCCTCAGGGGTGAGAAAAGACCAACAACACTGTCTTTATTAGAACAAGACTATATATTTTTCTGTTATTTAAGACAACATCTATTCTAATTAAACTACAAAAATGTTTTGCATGCTTATTCTCCATCTCTCTCTCTCTCTCTCTCTCTCTCTCTCTAGAGAGAGTCCATATCAGTTGCTTGTCTGTCATATTAAGCATGCAAAAATTGTTGTGTCAGTTGTGACAAGACTTCAATCATAGATCTGTCAGTCCTCAACTCAGTCTGTGTGAACGTAGCCAGTGAAGATTTCAATCTTTGGGGTATGTACTGCCCATTCAGTTTGACAATATCATCCATGACTAGAAGGAAAGGGAACAGAAATAAAAGAGTAGTTACATCTCTTATTTTAAAGGTTAATAGGTGTGAAAGTCTCAAGGGACGGTATTGAGGGACCTGACTGCTCTAGCCTTAGAAGCATTATCATCTAATTTATCTCTTCATTACAATGGAGACATCAGTTCTGTTCTGCTATATTGCCTTTTTAGTGGAATAAAAAAAATCTTACCATTTAAAAAATATGAGTTTAGAATGAATTCTCATCACAACTTCAACATGTGTAATTTCAGTTCTGCTTTTCAAAATGAATGGAGACTGCATCTCAATGCTGTTCAAGGTCTACTTTAAACATGAGAAGTTGTGACGGTATGGCTGAACTCAATCTTGAGTTCTCAAAGCTTAATCCGTTTGCTGTAGGGAGCAGTTGCTGAACAAGAGGCTTTTGTCTGCCCACAGGTTTCTAGACTTTAATTCTTTGTGCAGTGGAAAAGTCATGCTCTCTTTTGGTCCCTCTCCTATATTTCAAAAGCCATGTTCATTTTGTCCAGATTCATATGTTTGACACCAGCATTTTGTCTTTAATTCTTTTAAGAAAGAAATTTGACAAAGCTTCTCAGTGCTCGCAAACCTGCGTTCCGATGCGAGTGATGTCTGTTGTGGGTGTTGTTGAGGAGGTCATGACCTTAATGACCTGAGGTCATTGTTAACAGCTTTGGTGTTTTGTTTTATCTTGAAAAACGTGCTTGTATGTGCACGCTTGCAATTAAATTATATTGCCTTTCCTGAATGTGCTACATTTTCTGTAAGCAAGTCAGTGATCTTGCTATCAGTTATCTGTTTTAAGGCTTTGTGTGTCATCTCACACACTTTCTGTTCATTGACTTTATCCTGTTACACATTCTAAAAGACACACACAGGTTACTTGCTTCTTGTGATTATTTTATGGGAGTGCTTGTGTGTGTGTGTGTGTGTGTCTGACTCCTGGTCATGGTGCTTCTAGATGACAGACGACGAAGGAAATCCCTCAGCATGGCAATCTGTCAGATTAAAGCATCCGCATGCTGCAGATGAGCCAGGGAAGTCAGTGGGGACAGATTGTGTGGGAGGAAGTGGGAGGGGGGCAAGTGATTGGTGGATTCCTACACACACTGCTCTCTCTCTCTCTATTTTTCTTACTCTCTCTTTTTATTTCTGTTATATTCCTGTGGCAAAACATACAAAGCCTGTATTGTTTTTGTTAAGATGATTCGTTCATGCTTGTATTTTTCCTTATTTGTGAGTCACTTGGGATAAATAAATACATGGAAATGGAAAAGGCTTGTTTTATTTTATTTAGGGTAATTAAAAAATGATTGGCTCTGGTTGGCTCATAAAATCACAGATGCTTTTTAGGTGTGATTTACAGTATGTTATCTAGTTTAAAGACATTAATTTAAGAAGAGTAGCTGGTGTATATTTGTAATATCCTTTGTAGTTCTAAGTGGTAAGAGAATAAAAACATGTCTATGTAAAGAGAGTATTTTTTGGTACATGTTTATATCAGGTTTAATTTTGATTTATTATTCGTTTGCAACTACTGAAATGTACAAGACACACGATTGTTCACAAGTGAAGAATCCTATGCTGTTACAAGAGCAGAGATTCTTTACTTCTATGTCGGTTCTCCTTTATTGCCCTCTCTTCCTTTTATTGCTTGTCTCTTGGGTTCCATGACATGATGGATGTGAGTATTTTTTAGATCTGAAATTCAATTCTCCCTTCCTGACCTCTAGAAATGATCTATAAATGTGGTTTCAAATGTTTGAAGATTTCTCTACAAATATTTGAGGAAGATGTGTACTGTGTGCTTACTGCGTGTTGTACAATTACATGTAGGCGTTGTCATTATATAGATCATGGTTTAATTTTGGATTATTATGGTGACGTGATGTTTACTTTGCCGCATGTACTTCTAAAGTTACTTATTACACTTAATCAAACAGTATAAACTTACACTTATACAATTTCAGTTAATGCAAAAACTATTAAAGCAAGAGCAGAACAAAAACAAATTTCTCACCATAGAATTGCAATTACAGTAACTGCAATGTTGAACTTTGTTTTTTTTGTTTTTCTAAGCTAATCAGACAGTGGCCTTACCATGAACTGAAAAAAGTACAAATAGAGTAGTTTCATATTGTGCTTATTCATTATAGTGCATGCAGACATTGCTAAATTCACACAGTTTGATGTTAAAATCTCTCTTTCTTTCTCTGTCCATCTTATTCCAGTGTGTATCTACGTGAATAAGCAGGTGAACACGGGTCCTAACCTGGACAGGCAGAAGGTGCTGCAACTGCCGGATCACTTGGGTCCCGCCAGGCCCTCTGTGGTGTTGCAGCAGGCGGTACAGGGCTGCATTGACAGCGCGTTTCAACAGAAATCCGTCTTCACCTTGCTTACAGAGGGCTACGGAGGAGAAAAGATCTCAGGTTAATTTGCAAATGCGTGCCTCCATTCTGATTCTCATTCTGCATTCATCTGTGTTATATACTTTATATGTACTACCATTTTAAAGTTAGTACGATTTTTTTTTAAAGAAATACTTTTATTCTGCGAAGATGCATTAAATTGATCAAAATTCACATTAAAGACATTTAAGATTTCTATTTCAAATAAATGCTGTTCTTTTTAACTATATTCATTAAAGAAACCTGAATAAAATGTATCAGCGAATATTAAGCAGCACAACTGTTTTGAACATTCTTAATAATAAGAAATGTTTCTTGAGCAGAAAATCAGCATATTAGAATGATTTCTGATGGATCATGTGACACTGAAGACTGGAGTAATGGCTGCTGAAAGTTCAGCTTTGCCATCACAGGAATAAATTACATAGTAAAATATATTTTTAAAAAAATGTTTTTTGAAATGTTTAATTTAATTAAATAGTGTACAAAGTAATGATCTAGTGCAAAGTTAGTGTTGGTTTATGGGATTTGGGCATTTTTAAATCTACTGTAAAGGTTTATGTATACAAGTGAGCACGGAGTAATACTGAATTACAATGAATGCTGTATAATTATTTTGTGAAGCTACTACTATGTAATTGTGCAATTTCAATCAGTAGAAACATATAATTGACAGATATTATATCATCCAGATCAGATTAATCTGTCAGTATTTGGCCATTTTGAGATCATCATCATTGGCCAATTACTATGCCCACTTAGCCAATTGTCAGAATTTACATTTTTATTTTTCTAACAATTAAAGGTGATAAAGAGGATCTTTTCGTCAACTGAGAAACCAAAGACTGTTACTGAGTTTTTGAAATGAGCGCATGCGTAAGAACAACCCCCCCTCCTTTCAAAGGGAACGCCTCCCAAAACTCGTGCACGAGTGTGTTTACCACCGGCATTCGCTGTATCGTGTTAGTGGATTCATTATGTCGGACTCACCGCAGGTGACTCATAATCTGCAGTTGTTACTCTTGTATCCGGACAAAAACATCGCATGCGGCGCCTGTGGAGTGTGGAAAGTTACTGGAGCGCGCAGCCACGCTCGTCTCTCACAAGGAACGTCATGGCAGTGATTGACAAGCCAGAGGGCCAATCGTTTACGCGATGATCGCGTAAACGATTGGCTGATGTTTTTAAGGCCCTACCTCGTGCACAGATGATGTATATTAATATTATTCCTTTCAGTGCACCTAATAAATAGTCTTTTATCAGTTAGTAAAGACAGTTTCAAGTAATATTGCAAAAATGTATAAAACATCCTCTTTAGCACCTTTAAATCTTTATCAGTGGATAATGCACATTTTCTGTTTTTTTTTATATTAAATTAAGTTCAAAATGTAATCAACTCTCAGGATTTCAGTTTAAATTTAATTTCAGCAATTGTAGTACATATTATTTAAAATGTTTATATACTGTTAGTATTAGCATCTGGAACATGTAATGCGGATGACACAGACACTGCAAAATAAAGTCTTCCTGTAATGATATTTACAACAATGAGCAATTTATTTGAATTTAAACACTCTTTCTTTCTCTTCATCAGCCACCTTTGATGGTAAACAGCATCTGTTGAGTTTGCCAGTGGTCAACAGTGTAGGTTATGTTCTGCGCTTCCTCAAGAAGTTGTGCCGAAGCCTGATGTGTGAGAACCTCTTCAGTGACCAGCCCATCGCTCCTTCATCGTCCCCCTCCTCCTCTTCCTCATTCCACACTGAAAAGCACTCAGACGGACAGCCCAAGTCAAGTGTGTGCTCATCAAGCTCTGTTATTCTACCCTTTTTTAAATACTAGAGCTATATTTCCATCTATCTATATAGGCTGCACAGTTAT
Source organism: Megalobrama amblycephala (assembly GCF_018812025.1). Lineage (NCBI taxonomy): Eukaryota > Metazoa > Chordata > Actinopteri > Cypriniformes > Xenocyprididae > Megalobrama > Megalobrama amblycephala. The sequence goes on from NC_063054.1 coordinate 26,385,490, forward strand.
GTTAAATTTTCTATATTAGACAATTCTTGTTTTTGTTTCTTTTTGGTTTGGATGTTTTGTGATTTGGCTGTTTGATTGGATCTGCACTCGCTTCTGTTGCTGTCCAATTTGCCCTTCTGAACATGCAGAGGAGGCCTTTAGTGCAAGCTGAGCTGTTTAAGTGGCAGTGAAAGGTTGAGTGCCTCTGTGAGTGGCCTGTGGTTTGAGTGTTTGAGTTCTGCTGGCTTCACCTCTCTCTCTCCCTCCCTCTCTTTCTCTATCTATCTCTGTCTCTCTTTCCCCTGTGAATGTGGTTTGGGAGCTCTAGAGATTAGAGCATTAACTTCAGTATGACACAATATCACACTGCTCAGCTACACAGGCAAAGGTTGTGTTGTGACTTAATCCCACGTCAATGGTTAACGTGGTTAAGAGAGGGAAAACCTCCTCTAGAGGGAGCCTACGTTATTCATCAACACTATGTACACTATATCAGTGTCTCCTTCAGACAGCTGTGTGTGCAGTGTCTACCAACTCCCTATAATTCATCCTAACTACATCAATAAAAAAACATACGATTTCGAAATATACATTTTAATTTGTTTGTTTTAATTCTTTAATTTTATTTTATATCCTTTTTTTATGTATTGAACAGTCAGTATAATGATATTTAAGTTTCAAAAACCTTAAGTCTACAAACATTTTGAGTCAGACATTAAAACTGTTCAGAGAGTCTATTCAGTGAAGAATTCATCAGTCTGATTCAATCTCATAACTGTGCATTTGTGTAATTCATTAAAAGAACTGGCTCTTAAAGGGATAGTTCACCCAAAAATGAAAATTATCCTATGATTTACTCACCCTCAAGCCATCCTAGGTGTATCTTCTTTCAGATGACCGTGCGCATTCTGCGTACGGTCGTCCACCGGAGGCTAGTTATTTGAATTTATAAAGTTTTAAATATGGATATTTTTCTTACAAAAACGCATCGCTTCGCTTCAGAAGACCTTTATTAACTTCCTGGAGTTGTATGGATTACTTTTTTTTTATGGAGGTATGCATTATTTTTGGCTTCAAAACGCAGCCCCCCATTCACAACCATTATAAACCTTGGAGGACTAAGGATATTTTTAAATATATCTCCGATTGTGTTCGTCTGAAAGAAGATAGTCGTATACACCTAGGATGTCTTGAGGGTGAGTAAATCATGGGATCATTTTCATTTTTGGGTAAACTATCCCTTTAAGATTTGGTCTTTTGTGAATCGGACTACAATAGTCATTCTGTATGTTTGCGTATGAATGCAGAAAAACATAGAAAGATGTGTTTGCTTAGCATTTGCTGTGTGCGTTTTTATATATATATATATATATATATATAATTTAGTTTAGATAAACCCATGCAGACCAATCTGCACCAATCCCTAAATTGCTTCTTTTTGTGCAGCAGACTCAATGGTGGATGATTACCATGGCGATTCAATTGACCCCAAGCGCTATTCTGTTGACCCCAGCGACTCTGCCTTTGGAGCGATGTCCTCACCTTACACGGCGAGTAAACCTACGTATGGTTTTCGTTCTGGCCCCGCCTACTCTGGAGGCGTGTGCAGGCAGGCAGCCAGTCCCAGCACATTCCAGGAAGGAAACAGAAGTGGTAAGAAAACGGAAATTTCCACTTATTCGCTAAAGCAGCAATAGAGTTTCCTCACTACTTATAACCATGTTAATCAAATGAGAAGATGTATGTGAGAAGATACTAAGAAATAATAAAAACACTGAAAACTAAATGGTATATAAAGTACCAATAGTTCTCAAGCAGGCAGTGTTGCCAAGTCCATGGGACTACTTTAACACTGTTGCCACGGGTAGTTTTTTATGTCCGCGGGTTGAAGCGGACATAAAAATCTCTAGACCCCAAAGAACATGATATATAGCCCCTGGAATGCAAATTTTACCAGGGGAACCCCACCAAAAAGTGGATTTTAATCCTCAGAACGTGAATAGCAATTTTTGAATAGCAATTGGGTGGGTTTTGTTGTGAAAATCTGGCAACCCAGGGGGCTGGAGCTCACTAGAGGGCCTCAATATGACTTAAAGGGTTAGTTCACCCAAAAATGAAAATTCTGTCATTTATTACTCACCCTCATGCCGTTCCACACCCGTAAGACCTTCGTTAATCTTCGGAACACAAATTAAGATATTTTAGTTGAAATCCGATGGCTCCGTGAGGCCTGCATAGGGAGCAATGACACTTCCTCTCTCAAGATCCATAAAGGTACTAAAAACATATTTAAATCGATTCATGTGAGCACAGTGGTTCAATATTAATATTATAAAGCAACAAGAATATTTTTGGAGCGCCAAAAAAAACAAAATAACGACTTATTTAGTGATGGCCGATTTCAAAACACTGCTTCAGGAAGCTTCGGAGCACAGATGAATCAGTGTGTCGAATCTGCTGTTTGGAGCGCTAAAGTCACGTGATTTCAGCCGTTGGCAGTTTGACACGCAATCTGAATCATGATTCGATACACTGATTCATTTGTGCTCCGAATCTTCCTGAAGCAGTGTTTTGAAATCGGCCATCACTAAATAAGTCGTTATTTTGGTGCACCAAAAATATTCTCATCGCTTTATAATATTAATATTGAACCACTGTACTCACATGAACTGATTTAAATATGTTTTTAGTACCTTTATGGATCTTGAGAGAGGAAATGTCATTGCTCCCTATGCAGGCCTCTCGGAGCCATCGAATTTCAACTAAAATATCTTCATTTGTGTTCCGAAGATTAACGAAGTTCTTACGGGTGTGGAACGGCATGAGGGTGAGTAATAAATGACAGAATTTTCATTTTTGGGTGAACTAACCCTTTAAAATTATTACAACAAAAGATTTAGAAGAGTTAAAAGTGTGATTTCTAGACCAGGAAATGGTTTTCTAATTATGCCTTGCGCTAAACTATTTTATGGGGTAGAAACTGTGAGTAAACATATTTAGAAAAAAAAATCTACAGTAAATCACAAACAACTGGAAAGTCATGGGGCCTTCAAAAATGGTTGTGGTTAATGAGTTCCTTGGAGTCAAAAGGGTTTTGAGAACTACTTGTATGTACTGATTGACAACTAACTTCTCAGTATTTTTACTCCCTCTTCTAACATATTGCACATAAATTTGTCCAAAATTTGATGGCCATTTGTGTGCACTGGTTTTGCACCTGAAGTATTGCATATATGATATTTCTAGATTCAACCAAGAATATAATCCTTGCCTTGTCTGTATCTGGTTTCTGTCTGTCTAGCCTACAGCCCATCCCCAGAGGGAGGGGAGGCGAAGCCCCCACCCAGTAAGGATCCCTCCAGGTGGAGTGTGGATGAGGTGGTGTGGTTTATCAAAGATGCAGACCCTCAAGCACTGGGCCCTCACGTGGATCTCTTTAGAAAACATGTGAGTTTGACTGACACATTTATTTACAAGTGGCAAACAAACACCATGTGTTGAACATGTTGTCAGAAAACAAATCTCTGTTTAGGTAAAGTTAGTTCAGACCCTGGATATGATCAGCCGTGTGCTTCACAATTCCAAGTTTTCAGAATCAATTCAAGTTTACATAATTGTTGATATAACCACCTGAGCTGAATGTTAAATGGAAAAGATTTCAAATCTTTGTACATTTGCTTATTTTAAACAGAACAAAGGCAAAAGTACAATTTAACACTATCTAATGAAATTGAATTTTACTCTTCCAAATAGAGCAGCACAATTGGTCGAATTGAAATTGGAAACGTAATAAGACCTTGTGCATTATTAAAGTGCAAAAAAGGCTGTGATTTAATTAATTATGGAAATACGTCCATCTCAGTTGGTGTTCTGAGTTCGGTGGTTGTGTGGTTTATCATGTGAATTGTAATTGGAAAGCACTGCAGGTTCACTTTAGCTTCACATTATGTAATTTGCCAAGTTTGCTACAAGTGAAGAAATAGAGGGGGAGATTATTATTATTATTATTATTATTATTATTATTATTATTATAGAAATAGAGATTATTATAATATTATCCAGGTGGAATGTGCAGTTCAAGTCAAAGTATGTGAGCAAAGTAGAGCAAAAGCATTCTGTTATCATCATTACTACTTCACTGCAAAGTTTATCAATATGTTTGTTTTTAAGCTCTGCTTCCTTTCTGTACCGCTCACATACTATGTTTCTGCTATTGGAATATTTGTTAAAATAAATAGAATATAATTTTTGGGCCATACTTTTGTGTAGGTGTGCTTCCAACTCATAGAATATTCTAATATCCTCAATAGCTAAACACTGTAAATCATTGTTTCATGTGTACAGTAAGCATTATGTTGTGGACATTGTGATTACTTCTTCAGGAGATTGATGGGGATGCTCTTCTTCTCCTGAAGAGTGACATGATCATGAAGTACCTGGGACTCAAACTGGGCCCGGCTCTCAAGCTCTGCTACCACATCGACAAGCTAAAACAGAACAAGTTCTGACCGGTCTCCGCACCTTTTAAACACACACACACACAAACACAGATGGATTCACTCACAGTATTTACTCTCACTCACATTTGTTGTAGTACAGGACGTTTTTGTCCCCCATTCTTTGGCCATTCAAGGACAAGCACCAGAACATTTTTTTTTTACTCGTGTGGTTTGTCTGCCTGTGTATTGGGACATTTCACTGACCAGAACATTTCCTTGTTTTTGGAAATTTTAAGTGTTTTATTGATTACTTGATATCTGAACACTGCTCTAATCAAAAGGCAAGTCATCTCAGCTGCTTTCTGGGATTTGAGTTTTTTGTCCTCAAGCGAGAGTGCAGATGAATTTTATCTGTAAATCATGCTTCTTCAAATGGACGGAGCTGTAACAAACCTATTAGGTCACAGACAGGCTTTTTTACAAAGCCGTGGACTGTGACTAAAACCCTGTGAACTTCAGCCACCTGCTGGTGAAAAGGAGTCACTGCAACTCTGTGACACTTTACCACAGTTGTAACCAGGAACCATTCAGCTTTTTATTTTTTAGAGAGCTACTTTGAAGGCCTATAACCTAGGAGATCAGTTACTAACAGAATTCAGCATTGGGCTTTTGACTGAACAGATACAATACGCACACAGTCTTGGCAGGGTACAACTATGATGAACAGTTACACTTTGCAACCAGCAAATAACAGGCACAAATGCAACTCTATTCAGCAATGGACCGGTCGTGTCTTTGGAAAGCCACCCAGCCAACCAGAGTCAGAACAAAACAGGATACACTACAAAGAAGTTACTGCTACAATAAAACGCTGCATTACAAACATAGTAATGCACACCAGGTGCTGTTTCTCAACCAGCAAGTCAAGTTGAACTAAAAACAACTAAACTGGTATTATACGTTTCATACTGTGGACCAAATACACTGCAATTCTCATCAGTCCCAAAATTTCTTTTTGGAGCAGAGGCCTCATATTGGAAACTGCTCTGATACTACACAAATGTCAGCTTGTGATTTACTTACAAAATATGTAGCACTATACAATAAGGTTCAGTTGATTCAATACAATGGGTATCATGAACTAACATTTATCTAGGTTAATGATAATTTCTACATACTACTGTTCAAAATAAATTAATTCTTTTATTCAGCAAGGATGCATTTAACAATAACAGTAAACTGATAGTAACATTATTACAAAAAAATTATATTTCATATAAAATAAATAAATTAAAATAAATTTGAGTAACTTTCTATTCATCAAAGAATCCTGAAAAAGGGTCATTGTTTCCACAAAAATATTAAGCAGCACAACTGTTTTCAACATAGATAATAAAAAGAAATGTTACTTGAGCGCCAAATCAGCATTTAAAGGATTAGTCCACTTTTAAATACACTTTTCCTGATAAATTTACTCACCCCCATGTCATCCAAGATGTTCATGTCTTTCTTTCGTCAGTCGAAAAGAAATGAAGGTTTTTGAGGAAAACATTCCAGGATTTTTCTCCGTACAGTGGATTTCAATGGCTACCAACAGATTGAAGGTCAAAATTACAGTTTCAGTGCAGCTTCAAGGGCTTTAAACGATACCAGATGAGTAATAAGGGTCTTATCTAGCGAATCGATCGGTCATTTTCGAAAAAAATACAACCGTTTATGCTTTATAAACAAAATATCGCCTTGAACGTACTTTCCGCTTCCGCATTCTTCATAACGCTTACGCTGAATGTCCTACGCCTTCCCTATTCAAGTTACGGAAAAAAACGAAACTGGCGCCGCGTTCGTTCCGTAAGTAGAATAGGGAAGGCGTAGGACATACAGCGTAAGCGTTATGAAGAATGCGGAAGCGGAAAGTACGTTCAAGGCGATATTTTGTTTATAAAGCATAAACGGTTGTATTTTTTTTAATTTTGACCTTCAACCTGTTGGTAGCCATTGAAATCCACTGTAAGGAGAATAATCCTGGAATGTTTTCCTCAAAAACCTTCATTTCTTTTCGACTGACGAAAGAAAGACATGAACATCTTGGATGACATGGGGGTGAGTAAATTTATCAGGAAAAGTGTATTTAAAAGTGGACTAATCCTTTAAGAATGATTTTTGAAGGATCATGTGATAAGACTGGAGTAATGATGATGAAAATTCAGCTTTGCCATCACAGGAATAAATTACATATTAAAATGTATTAAAATAGAAAACGGTTATTTTAAATTGTAATACTTTTTCACAATATTACTGTTTTTACTATTATAATGCAACCTTGGTGAACATACCATTAACCTAGATTAATTAATGCTGTAAAAATGTTGTTTATTGTTAGTTCACGATACCTAATGCATTAACGAGTAAGTAAACGAATTAAACTTTATTGTAGCGTTGTCACAAATTTTGTAGACGTGTTTTAACCCATTTTTTAAGTTGTGTAAATTGTCTTGATTTCACTAACATTTGACAGTGTGGATTAGACGTGGATTTTCTTTCATAAATGTACAGTGTATACGTGAACGCAAGCTGAGGTACTTCTCTGATCTTATGTTATTTCAACTGCTACATTTTCAAACAATCACTACGGTTTGCTTTCATGTGTGAAAAATGTGTGAAAAGAGTAATTTTAGTCTCCTGAGGCATTTCAGGAAATTATTTTATTATTATTATTATTATCATCTTTTTTATTACTGTTATTTTCCTCTGTTTATTTTTTGCACAAATGGCATTCAGAATTACTGTATTGCTTTTCAGGTGAACTTAAAGGGATAGTTCATCAAAAATGAACCATTTATTTACCCTCATGCCGTTCCAAACATGTATGACTTACAATGAAAGAATTTGGAACGACATGAGGGTGAGTAAATGATGACAGAATTTCCGTTTTTGGATGAACTATTCCTTTAAGTCTGCCCTGATGATGTCATACATCTCCCAAAGTGGATTACACCCAAGTGTACAACATTTCTGTATCCGCAATCATGTGTAAATATGATAATTTATGTCGTAGTCACAGATGAAATCTACAATTTCATAAGTTAAAGAGCAAATTACGTAAAACAGTTTAGATTCAATCATCTGATGAACACATAGAGCTTTAACATGTAATCAGCTACCAGCTTTGCTGTGCTAGACTTCATTGTTGTACGATCTGCCTCTTAAAGCGACTGCTATGCTAACTTGAGCATCTGTACAGAATCATTGTCTATAATTTTGCATCAGGGAGGCTGTTTGAGTGTTCTGTTTTTTCCTTTAAATGTTTTTTTTTTCATGTAGCACTAGTTGTTCTGGGTAAAAGCTTTCTCGATGAAAAATGTGTAAGAGGAGAATCATAAAAAATGTTGGCACCAGAAGGTAATAAAGGGAATTAATCAGTGAGCTCTTAAATCTGGTGCTACATTAAGAGGTCAGGATTCTTTATAAGTGAATCTACTGATTTGACTGAAGTAGAGTATTCAATTTTTTCATGAACCGTCTCTTGATTGGTCGGAAAAAGTATAAACAAAAGGGTTTGGGCTTTAGTCCTGTGATGTTTTTAACACAAAGACCCAAGATTATTGAAATATAATAGCCATGTCTGATGTTCAAACTCTTGTATTAGCTTTAAAAGCAGACAGTTTTTTTGATTTCCACTCATGTACTCAAGCAGTGGGAATATCTTGTTAGTTTTAAAAGCCCTTTAACTGAATAATAGCAGCACTGAGCTTTTAAACATGTTTGCAAGCACTCTTTTCTATGGCTGCACTTAACTAAATCCTACTTCATGTAGGAAGCTTTGACACTTTCATAACAATCTTTAATAATGTTTCGGACTGTTTATGACCTCACACAGATATTCTGCTGACATTGACAGGCTCCGATGGTCCTGGCTAGATATTACCAATGTTTGTGTCAGGAATATGAGTGGGCTTTTAGGGATAATCTATTCTTAAGTTCAGTTTTGGATCGTTTTGTGTGCGTTCATATGTCAGGTTTGCGTTTGCCTCCGCACCATGTCATTCCTTGTCATTTTTGATATAATGGAAAATGTAAGTGTACATTTATGAATGCTGCTCTTGATGATAGTCCCGTTTAAGACTGTTTAAATTTGTCAGCTCACAAAATAGTTTTAATGGAAAAAGGGGGACTTCAACACGGACCATTCTTGTTGGTGCTATAATATGACTGTGTATTTAACGAATAATGATTTTATGCATACGATTTTATGGTTGGTTTGCTTTATTTCTTCAGATAGGTTTCAGTGTTGTGAACTCTCGTGACTGACGACAGGCTCTGCATCGCGTGTCTGTTTGTGAGGTTAATATAGAGCATTACGAAAGAGTCAGAATAAAGCATTATGAACACCCTATAGTGAACTCTATGTATGTGTAAATCTATATGTGGCTATAGAGTGGTGCAGTGATGATTTTTCAATACAATAAGATCTTTTCAAAATAAGATCTGTAATCAGCAAAAGTTTATGATACTTGCGTTTTGTCTATCAAGATAATTTTCACAAATGAACCCAAATTTTATGAATTTTGATGCCTAAATAGCTTCCGACAATTCTTTCAGTCTTTATTAAAAAACATTTTCCCTGAAAGTGTGAGCTATACTAGTTTGCAAGAGCACTGTTATAAACACAACAGGGCTGTAGATGATAGTGCGTATGATGTTTACCTGTTCGGCTGATGACGTTTAATGTCCCGACAACCTCTGTAGTCCCATTTATCCACTTGTTAGCAGTTGCCTTTTTCAAGACACGTAAAAAAAATCACAAGTGGGGTATTACTGGTCTTTTTTGTTCTAGAATAAAAGGTGAAAAAATCTTGAAACAATATATTAAAAATATATAACCAAAATCACTGACTTTTTGTGGGTTTTGGCCTACAAAATACATCATCCCTGCAGCACTCTATATGGCTTAACTCCTAAAAATAAAGGGTCCACAAAGGGCTTTTCACAACAATGCCATTTTGGTTTCCCTCAAAGATGCTTTCATTAAACAGGTCTTAAAATAACATTTTTTTCTTTGTGTGAAGAACATTTTAATAATATAGAACCCTTTTGTGCAAAGGAAAGGTTCCAAGGATATTAAAGGGGACCTATAATGCCCCTTTTACAAGATGTAATATAAGTCTCTGGTGTCCCCAGAATATGTCTGTGAAGTTTCATGTCAAAATACCCCTCAAATCAGTTATTAGCTTGTCAAATTCGCTCTATTTGGGTGTGAGCAAAAACACACCGTTTTTGTGTGTGTCCCTTTAAATGCAAATGAGCTGCTTCTCCCTGCCTGCTTTCCAGAAGAGGGCGGAGCTTTAACAGCTCACGCTTCAGTTGCTCAACAACAACAAAACTGGAGTATCTCACGCAGCCAAAATGAGGATTGTCAGTAACAGTGTTCAGCCTTACATTGTTCAAACCGGAGTCGGACACTGATGGAGAGATTCAGGAAGAAGTTACAAGTTATACAATGCATCTGGACGTTTCTGAACGGTTAGTGGATAAATTTATGTAGTTGCTGTGGAGTTGATTCAACTCATTGACTAGCATGTGTCATCATGTTAATCTTTTGTGCAAATCCAGCATTGAATTGAGCCTCGTTTGTGAAGCAGTCTAGCGTAAAATGACGGCATGGTAACAACACTCTTCACTACTTGTTGCTTGTTCTCGGGGGCAGGGTTTATGTAAATTTTAGGGAAAATGTGATGTCACTAACCCGGGAAGAAGCTCGTTGTAGTTCCTACCAGCTGTTTGTTGTAGTCCTTAAACAGAGAATTCTTTAAAAGAAAATATCTCCCTTTGTATTGAACTTTGAGCGTTGTAACTTTGCAGAAGTTGTTTATGCTCTAACAGCAACATTACACACTAAAGTTAAAAAAGTGAAATCAACCACCACTTTAAAGGTTCTTCACGGAACCTTAGATGCCATGATACACAGATACAAACCACAGATGTGTATTGCTGTTTTTATTTCCTGTATCCCTGGTGCTGCTCTTGTGCAGACAGACAAGCCAGAACATGCATACAAATGCTGCTCCATGTTCAAGGCCATTCTTAAACTTTTTGAATAAAGTCTTTTCTGGGCTTGAGATAATGTAGAATGTTCTATACCTCCAAATCTTCATACACGATATTGTGCCGGTTTTACAAATTCAAAGTAATGACACTTGTCAGATTTTTTTATTTTTATTTTACAGGCTTCATTGTACAAAATAATTTTCTCACATGTGACCATGGACTACAAAAGCAGTCATAATAGGCCCCGTGTCCACCAGAGCGTTTTTTCCCAGCTGCTAGCGTACTTTTTCAATTGTTTTCAATGGGAGCGCCGCGTTTTTTAAACGGCAGGAGCGTAACGAGGCGCTGAGCATCTTTTTCACGCTCAAGAGCTGAGAGCTCGGCGTTTTTTACTGGTCGCCGCGAGTTGAAGAACGTTCAACTTTGAGTAAAACGCTGCGCTCATCACTGTCACTTTTTAGCCAGCCGTCCAATCAGAGTGGAGGAGGGGCGGGACAAATACTACACCGGCCAACCGTCACAACATTCTTGCTGTACAACAACATCAACAAACAGAGAACGGAACAAAATGGATGAGAATTTAATATTACTGCTCTCCGAAAATACATAGCAAAGTAATTTCACATTGTGTGAACATTTTAAGTCTGAAACAAATTACTTGCAAAATCAGTTATAAGTAACAGTGGCATGATATTCCGTATCATAGCAACAAAGCGTCTCAACGGAAAAAAACGCCGCGCAGCTGAAGCGCTCTCAGATAGGCGTTTTAAGCAGAGCGCCTAGCGTGCCTAACGCTTTGGTGGACACACGGCCTAAGTCGCACGGGTATATCTGTAGCAATAGACAAATCCGGCGAAACACGGAAGTAAAGCAGCGCCGCCATTACTGCGTGCCTTGCTGCTAAGGAAGTAGCAGAAGTAGCGTGTTGGTCCCGTAGGCTGTAGCAGATGTTAGCTACCGTATATAGTTTTTTTAGTACCTATGCTGTCCAGTGATGCCGGGCAGAGCGTGTTGTGTGGTTGGTTGTTTTAACAACAGCACAAAACTACAGGCCTGGAATAAAACCGTTTGTGTAATCCACGAAGCTTTGTTGCACATTGACTGCCCATGTTTACGGCCATACGGATTGCACAGAGTTCCTGGTCGAGCGGAGGACCAAGATGTGCGTCAAAAGTGGATGAAACACGTAACCGAGATGGCTCATCGCATGCCAGATGATTAATAAAATAATCTTGAATACCTGTAAGAACATGTATTTTATTGCTACAACTGGTCGTGGCTAAGGCCATCCTTAAAAATATTTTGGTTTGCCATAACAGCCAAAAAAAAAAAAAAATGGTCGGAAAAAAAAAAAAAAAAAAAATTTTTATTGCATCACATTAAGTGTATTGTGATTGTCAAAACATTTTAGTAACTAAGCTGAATTTTATTAGGTTTAGTGACATGTTACAATGTTTACATGGTAGGCTACAATTTCTGGTAAGCTACACTTTTTTATTATTTTTATTCAATTATTATTATTTAATTATTATTGTGATTTGATTTAATATTGACTCATTTGGGTAAATATTAGCTAGGCTACACAAGGTAGGCATTCATTTTTCTCAAGAAAAAAAAACTCACCTAACTTAATGCTGTAAACATACAGAGAGCCCTATCAGCTGGCAGTATTATTTAAAAATAACAATTTAAATATAATGCATTTTTTATTATAATAACAACTTTATTTAATGATATAAGTAAAAATATAATAAAGATGTAATACAGTAGACATATCAGCCAAAACAGGTTCTGTGTGAGGGGCAGCTAGCTGACAGCGTTCGGTCATTTCTGAGAGATTTACCTCAGACGAAGGTAAGTGTGAATACATAAATCCATTTTGAAAAACATGTTTACAAGAACATAACATTATACGTCGTTTGGTGTTGTAATATTTTTTAATCTGTTTTTCTAGCATGTCACATTTACAAGCACCAAAACGGTATTTATTGTTTGAATTTCGTAATAAAATTGACAGAATCTGAGAGCTGAGATTTTTTTCTATCATAAGTAACCTGCTCTGTCTAGTCTGTCGGTCTGTGTCCTCTTTACTTCGCGATTTTTCTGTGCGTGAGAAAATGGATGTGTGGCGTGAGAGCGTGTGAAAAGCGTCAATTGCGTGTGTCTAACATTTTATTGCATTTGTATTAGCTGTTTGAAGAGTAAAAAAAAAAATCCGTGGGTCTTAACGCAATTACAATCGGCAAGTCGGTCGGACTAAAAGGGGAAAAAATAATTAATTGGGTCGGTCCTAAATTGACAGGGTCGGTCGGGTTATGGCAAACAAGAATATTTTTAAGGATGGCCTAATAATTATTTGAAACTTAAGCTTGTGAACATATTAGCAACACAGCTAGTAATGACAGCGTTCGGTTTTATTGTTGTCATCAATTAATACACGTCTTAATTACATTACATTACATTTTTACATTATTACATTATGTTGTCAATAAATTACCTTTATCGGTAAGTTTTGGCCACTGCCTGACATCATCTACCCATGTTCCCTTTCACCAGACATTTTCTTTAATGAGCAGGATGAACTTTAATTGAAATGTCATTAGAGGGCACCGGCAATGTCACACCCTGGTCACACCGTCACACTTCGCAGGCACGCAGTAATGGCGGCAGGCAAGATGGCGGCGCCCATAGAGTTCGCGGCGGATTTGTGTATAGCCAATAATACATTGTATGGGTCAAAATGATTGATTTTTCTTTTCTTTTTGCCAAAAATCATTTGGATATTAAGTAAAGGTCATGTTCCATGAAGATGTTTTGTAAATTTCCTACCATAAATATATAAAAAGAATTATTTTTGTGTGTGGATATGCATTGCTATGCTTAATTTGGACAACTTTAAAGGTGATTTTCTCAGTATTTTTTTGCACCCAAATAGTTGTATCTCGGGCAAAAATTGTCCCATCCTAACAAACCATATATAAATGAAAAGCTTATTAATTCAGCTTTCAGGAGATGTATAAGTCTCAATTTCAAGAAATTGACCCTTATGACTGGTTTTGTGGTCCAGGGTCACATATACTGTGAAAATTTACAGTGTTTTAAAGGGAAAGCTCATTATCTCAGCCATCTAAGCTTGCCATCAACCGAGGCAAAGAAAAAGGAGCTATTTGTGATGTTCATGATAAAAAGAAAGGAAGGTATGAAGGGCAATACTTAAAAACAAGCTAATCTTAATCTTATATTAGGGAATACATGAGCAATTTATTAATTTAATATTTAAATGTTTTTTTTTTTAAATATTTAAAAATATTTATTAAAAGTTTAAAAAGTACTTAAATGTAACAGTAAAATAGATACATTTTTTTTTAGTTTTGCATAAATTAATATTAAAAATGGTTCAATTTAAGAAAAAAGTGATATATATATATATATATATATATTATATATATACTTTTATTTTTGAATTAATACATTGATTAGTCGCACTCCTAGTCCTCCACTTCTGTTACACCTTGAAAATCAGTAATATAAATAAAACTGCCTATTATTATTACCTGTCCTGCTGTGCTGTGCTGTGCTGACTGTCTTCTACATGTAGGTGGCACTATTGTGTCTTAAATGTTCTGTATTTAAAGCTATGACAAAACATGGGCTAATATATCATATTTCACTCAATCTCCTCAAAATTTATAAATTGACAAATTACACAAAAGTCCCCTTGTGTGTTTTGGAACTATATGTATTACTGAAAAAAGGTTAGTAAGTGTGGTAAACTAAATATCTGCAGTCAGATTTTGTGCAATTATTTTGCATAGAATTTAAAATCCATTCATACCTGATGATGATCAAATAGCTTTCAGCTACGGTTATATATATATATATATATATATATATATATATATATAAATAATATACAGTCAAACCAAAATTTAGACACCTTGAACATTTCATTCATTAATTCAGTTTATTCACTATAGTTTAAAAAAATGGTAATAAAATATAACACTCACTAGTAAAAATATATAAAAAATATTTTTTTGGTTTGACTGTATATGCTGTTTGCCTTTTCTGGCAGGACAGAGTATAATAGACAGGAGTTGATATTCACCGCATGTTTTCATGGCAGGGATGTTGTAACCTGAGTACTAGTAATATAAAGAATGCACTATTGTTTTTTTTTTTTTTCATTTTGTTTTTTATTATTATCTGTTTATTTTTAGAGGCTGTTATTTTGATGGCATCAAAGAGCACCCACGCACAAGAAAAAGATTACAAGAATCAGGGAGGACAGGTCAGGCTTGCTCTATTCTTTTTTTAAACCGGAGTGTCCTGAGAATACAGATGCAACTGAAATGAATGTCTATCGTGCTGAAGGGGAAGCACTCAAAAGCTTCTTAACATGCAACAGCAGCACCCCCCCCCCAAAAAACCCATGTGCCTCTGGCCAAGTGTTTCTGAACAGAAAAACAAATATAGAGTCTAGAGATTCTGGAGAAGCTCTTAAATTAATGTTGAAAGATAAAACGTGCACCACAAAGGCATGGAGAAAATCCATTTTTATAGAATATTGCAGAAAGAGTATATTCTCAATCCCACCACTGGAAATGTAAACATAACCTCACATACAATGAAGTACTATAATGTGAAAATCTCACGGCTATTCGTATGTATTTTACGAGGTGGCTATTCGTACGATTTCATACGTTTTTTTGCTAAATTGTATGTATATTTTACGAGATTTTACCAAATTTGTATGAATTCTTACGAATGACCTACCCCTAACCCTGTCTATCTATCGTTCTATTGTTCTATCGTTCTATTGTTCTATCTATCGTTCTATCTATCTATCGTTCTATCTACAAACTTTGTTTTATAGTTAAAAACTAGTTTTTTTTTAAGCATCATTTATTTTAATTGTACTTCCTTGCATTCAAATTTGTACTCCAGTTATATTTCCTGTCTGGTGTCTTAATTCAAATTCAGGAATTGAATTAGAATTTTAAAAAGTGATCTCTATTCAACTGAATGGCACTCAACATGTTCAGTCTAAACCCTAGCCTGTGACATCAACATTTCATTGTTCTGAATTTTTTAAAATCCTGAAACTTTTTATTTTCAGGTTTAAATTATTTTTTAAAATCCAGATAGTCAGTGAAGTTTCTGACTTTTGAACCTCAATGTATATTGTAACACATGAAAGAAAAGGCTTTAGGAAAACATGCCCATAGCAGTGCAGGCTTCTTTAAAGAGTGCTGTAGTCTTATCTGTCGACTCAAATGAGCTCATCTCAATGATGGCAAAGTGTCAGCAGACCGACTGAAGACGTGCCTCTCATGTACATACAGCTTATCTCTCTAGGACGAGAGATAAGCTGTACTTTGGCACAAATATGTCACATAAAGATCTTGAAACGTCTCCGTCTGCCTGGAATACCATAACGAGCTCTCATCTCCCTCTACACCATCCGTTTGGAGTTCATGTAGAATGCTTCTGGAGATGTTTTTAAATAGGGGGACAGCAGCAGATGAGAAAAGAGGAAGTAGCTTATTGGATTTGACAGACGGAGAGTGGGATATGTCGTGCCCTCCCTGTGGGTTCCTCTAAATCCTGTTTGAGTAATCATTTTATTCTGAAATAGTTTGTAAGACATCCCTTTTGCCTCAGGAAATAAAGATAGATCACTTTTATTTGCTGCTGCTTCATCATGTCTCTTTCTTTCTCTATGATTTACTCTCTCTCTCTCTTGCAACAACTGCAGAAGGACATGCAACAATGTGATAAGAAAAAAAAGAAAGGCTCAGCTCAGGATGGAGGGAGAAGAGCTGGAATGTAAAAAAGTGATGGTTTGTAATTTGCCTAACTGCTTTGAGATCAGTACATGTACATGTATTTGTGTATGCACTATGCACACATATGTTTCCTTTCACCAAAGCCTTGCTTTTTGTTTTGGTGATTACATGCACCAAGGAACAAATGATGGAAACATAACTAAATCTAGACGTGATTACAGAGAAGATGACAGGCGAAGTGAGTGAGAAGGGGGCAGGGGAACTTCTGTGTGTCTGTTCCTTCAGATTTGGCATGAAACTGCGCCGTCTGTTGGGCTGAAATTATGATGTTACCAGGGTTTGACTGGCAGACTGACGGATGCACAATTCGCATCTTGAACATTAACATTACATTACAGCTGCTCCAGGCCTGATAGATACATCTACTCTTTCTGCACTCCCACACATTCACATGACTTGTCAGATTGAGCAGGAGAGCAAATTCTCTCACCGTTGGTACACAGGACCAGAAACCCAAAGGAATTGGGATCACATGGATGTGATACCACTAAAGATACTTATGGTAGCTTGATAAGGTACACTGTAAGGAAGACAAATGTGCAAAAATTGTACCTTTAGCTTGTCACTAAAGTCCTCAAATGTACATTTTTGTACCAAATCTGCCTTATACTTAATATATATGTTTTTTGTCTATACAATAAAAGTCAATGGGGACCAGTGTTTGTTTGGACCCTATCGACTGTCTTTATATGGATAAAAACATTCTTCAGAATACAACAGGAGGATAAGTAGTTAACAAAATGTTCATTTTTGGGTGATCTGTATTTTTTAAAGTATTAATATGCACCCTTTAGTTCAGTTAACATTTATTTAAACAATTGCATTTGTATTTCATCAGCACAAAGTTTAGATTTTCTAATTTATTATTTTCATTTAGTTTTTATATTATAATTCAAGAATTATTTTCTTAAAGTCTTAATATCGTATGCAATTTTGCTTATCAAGTAAATGCATATTTTTCTAAGGATGTTAATATATATATATATATATATGTACATATATGTATGTGTGTGTGTGTGTTTGTATATGTGTGTATATGTATATATATTTATTTATTTATTTATTTTTACTGGACCACAAGGCTTATAACAGTTACAGATTATGGACTGTCCTCTGGCGGTCAGCAGTCTCCAAGTGGAAAAAAGCCATTGCAGAAGTAAAACATACAGATATTTAAAAAGCGCTTGAAAGTCTTCCAGCGAAGAATGTATTGCTACAATGTGAAATAAACAGAGAAATTACATATTTCATCCATTTCTGGCTTCAACCCATAAACTGCAGCTTTAATGTTGTATAGCGTACTAGTTACACGTTATTTTTCCTGATTGAAACTTTGAAATTTTATATCTTGCAATTGCAGTATAAATGTAACTTTTTTGGTTCAAAAGTAACAAAAATTTAAAGAATAAGTCAATATATATGCTTAATCCTTCTTCCAAAATGTGTTTTTGTCTTACCCTGATACACTATGGTACGCCTATAACGTTATACAAACCAAAAACTGAGGTTTTGGGAATGTTAGATCAATGTTAGAATAACGTTATACAAACCAAAAACTAATGTTCTGGAAATGTTAGATTAACATAAGAATAATGTTCTGGGAACGTTAGATTAATGTTAGAATACCGTTATACAAACCAAAAACTAACGTTCTGGGAATGTTAGATTAACGTTAGAATAACGTTCTGGGAATGTTAGATTAATGTTAGAATAACGTTATGAGAACGTTAGATTAACTTTAGAATAACGTTATACAAGCCAAAAACTAACGTTTTGGGAATGTTAGATTAAAATTAGAATAACGTTCTGGGAACGTTAGATTAACTTTAGAATAACGTTATACAAGCCAAAAACTAACGTTTTTGGAACATTAGATTAATGTTAGAATAACATTATGAGAACGTTAGATTAACTTTAGAATAACGTTATACAAACCAAAAACTAACGTTCTGGGAATGTTAGATTAACGTTAGAATAACGTTCTGGGAATGTTAGATTAATGTTAGAATAACGTTATGAGAATGTTAGATTAACTTTAGAACTAGATAAAAAAGTTTGTAGACAAACTTTAAGTTGGCTTGAAAAAGTTGGTCCAGAAATTTTAAAGTAGTTTATAAAGTTTAAAGTTTTAAAGTTATGAGTTTGAATCAGTTTTAGTAGATAGATAGATTTGATGAGTCTGAGTTCATGAGTTTGAATGAGTTTTAATAGATAGATAGATAAGGTACTCGGGGTGGTTGCTAGGGTGTTGCTATGCGGTTGCTAGGGTACTCGGGGTGGTTGCCATGGTGTTGCTATGCGGTTGCTATTGTACCCAGGCTGGTTGCTAGGATGATGCCAGGGTGATTTGTGTGGTTGCTATGCAGTTGCCATGGTGTTCTGGGTGGTTGCTAGGTTGTTTTGGGTGGTTGCTATGAGAGTTGATCATAGATAGATAGATGGATAGAGTTTATGAATTTGAATAAGTTGATAGATAGATGAGAAGTCATAGATGAGAAGTCATAGATGAGAAGTCATAGATGAGAATTCATAGATGAGAAGAGAGATAGATGAGAAGTGATAGATGAGAAGACAGATGAGAAGAGAGATAGATGAGAAGAGAGATAGATGAGAAGAGAGATAGATGAGAAGTGATAGATGAGAAAAGATAGATGAGAAGTGATAGATGAGAAGAAAGATAGATGAGAAGATAGATAGATAGATAGATAGATAGATAGATAGAGAGAATAGATAGATAGATGAGAAGAGAGATAGATGAGAAGTGATAGATGAGAAGAGAGATAGATGAGATAGATAGATAGATAGATAGATAGATGAGTTTGAATGATAGATAGATTGATAGATGAGAAGAGAGATAGATGAGAAGTGATAGATGAGAAAATAGATAGATTGATAGATGAGAAGTCATAGATAGATAGATAGATAGATGGATAGATAGATGAGAAGTGATAGATGAGAAGAGATAGATGAGAAGTGTAAGATGTGTCTACTTGTGTGCATGTTAGATAAAGACTGTGTGTGTATGTGTGTGTGTGTTAGATAAGGAATGGAGAGTGAATGTGTGTGTGTGTGTGTGTGTGTGTGTGTGTAGATAAGGAATGGAGAGTGAATGTGTGTGTGTGTGTGTGTGTGTGTGTGTGTTAGATAAGGAATGAATGGAGAGTGAATGTGTGTGTGTGTGTGTGTGTGTGTGTGTGTGTGTGTTAGATAAGGAATGAATGGAGAGTGAATGTCCTTTCCAAGGATCGCCACCTTGACGTGGTGGAAAGGCTTGTGTGTTCCAGTGATCCCAAGAGTGAGTTATTCTGGAGCTTTTTACTTCAGCTTGGCACACTTAAGGGTGAGGTTCCAGACTAAGCGTGATCCAAATGGCCATTTACTTAATAAATTATATTTTAATCAATTACTTGATTTTGTCTTTCTTGGTCATTTTGCAACAATGAAAAATTGTGTGGTCATGCTAAATTGATCCATTCAATTATAAAAATTTATCAGACATGCATGAATATTCTATTAGGGATGCACCAAAATTAAAATTAAAATTAAATTATAGCTTGACAGACAGACAGACAAATAGATAGATAGAGTTAGATTTAGATAGATAGATAGATTAGATAGATAGATAGATTTAGTTTGATAGATTTAGATTTAGATAGATAGATAGATTTAGTTTGATAGATAGATTTAGTTTGATAGAGTTAGATTTAGATAGATAGATAGATTTAGTTTGATAGAGTTAGATTTAGATAGATAGATAGATTTAGTTTGATAGAGTTAGATTTAGATAGATAGATATAATGAGTTTGATAGAGTTAGATTTAGATAGATAGATAGAATGAGTTTGAATGCGTTTGAATGAGTTTAAATGGCTTAGAAATAGGAATGGCAGTTTAATTGAGTCTGTGTGTTTGAATTTGAATTTTGACAGTTGGACGGAATGTTCAGATCAGTCAAGGCAGTTCAATGAAAGTCAATGGGAGTTTTTTCCAGGTTTAATCAGCATTTTTAGGAAAACCGTAAGTCGGATCAGTCTGAAAAGATATAGCACACTAAGTCAGAACAGTCTGAAGGTCTAGTCCGAGTTTGGTGGTTGTAGCTTGAACAGTCTAGGAGGAGATGCATTTAGAAATTTAGTCTAAGAAGAATAATAATAACTAGATAAAAAAGTTCGTCGAGACAAACTTTAAGTTGGCTTGAAAAAGCCTAGCCAGAAAGTTTGAAACAGTTTTAAAAGTTTGAAGTTTGAAGTTTAAGTTTTAGTTTAGTAGTTTAATAGATAGATAGATAGATAGATAGATAGAAATAGTCAGAGAAAGATAGTGAAATAGATTAGTTTGATATATAGATTTAGATAGAAATAGTCAGATAAATAGAGATAGATAGATAGATAGATTTTTATCAAGATAAATACAGGAAGTTGTCAAAGAAAAACATATAACACGTCATCCTTGTCATCGCAGAATCTGACCAATGAGAATAAAGTGTATTAACATCAGGGATTTCACAGCCAATTTTGAACAACTGCGACGCCTTACCATCACTACGTGAAACCCTCATACCTCACTAAGCTCATCAATTTCATCCCTCAACTGATCATTACTTAGATATACACATAATGCTTTTGAGTTTCATGAGATAGGGAGCTTTTCAGCACCGATGTCCATGGCTGGAGCTGCACTTACACTGTACTCCTCGTAAGTGTTAAACAGCAGCACCATGTACTGCGAAGCACAGCGCCGGTCGTCATCCTAACGTCAGGCTCCATTCGTCACCACGATGGTAACCCGCAAAACTCCAACATGACAAAAAATGTTCTCTCTTTCATTCATCTTGCGTAAAAACTCATAGACAAAACAAGGCTAAAGCTAGTCCGAGAATAAAATGCATGTTTGGGCTGTTTAAACTGAACTTGCACTGACATATCTTGTAAAGTCATTGTTTTGTCTAAAGATGCACAACATTTTTTTCAAGGGTATGTTTATAAAAGTTACTTAAATTATCCTACGCCCTGTCTGTGAAACCAGACAGTGAATAAAGTAAATTTTGCTCTTCCGATTAAGTCTCTTGCAAAGCATTCTGGGAAATAGAAATGCCCTTACCCCCAGAAAGTAGACTGTGTACGAGGCGTCAAAAAGCAAGAAACCACTACAATCATTGTTTCAACTGGATGCGATGTAGCGCGAGGAGACAAAAATATAATACATGCTGTTGCAAAACTTCCAACAGAACGGGTTTGGAAAATTTGCTTTGATGCATCAAGAGTAGAGCATGTTATTATTGTGTCACTCTTGATAAAATTTAAAAGGCAATTATATGGTTAAATATATAATATTTTTAATATAGTATTTAATAAGAATTGACTACACATTTTTATTACTTTCTTGTAGGGAGATTTATCCTCCACCTTGTGAACAGATCTCCCTCTTTCCAGACAGACAAATAGATAGATAGAGTTAGATTTAGATAGATAGATAGATTAGATAGATAGATAGATTTAGTTTGATAGATTTAGATTTAGATAGATAGATAGATTTAGTTTGATAGATAGATTTAGTTTGATAGAGTTAGATTTAGATAGATAGATAGATTTAGTTTGATAGAGTTAGATTTAGATAGATAGATAGATTTAGTTTGATAGAGTTAGATTTAGATAGATAGATATAATGAGTTTGATAGAGTTAGATTTAGATAGATAGATAGAATGAGTTTGAATGCGTTTGAATGAGTTTAAATGGCTTAGAAATAGGAATGGCAGTTTAATTGAGTCTGTGTGTTTGAATTTGAATTTTGACAGTTGGACGGAATGTTCAGATCAGTCAAGGCAGTTCAATGAAAGTCAATGGGAGTTTTTTCCAGGTTTAATCAGCATTTTTAGGAAAACCGTAAGTCGGATCAGTCTGAAAAGATATAGCACACTAAGTCAGAACAGTCTGAAGGTCTAGTCCGAGTTTGGTGGTTGTAGCTTGAACAGTCTAGGAGGAGATGCATTTAGAAATTTAGTCTAAGAAGAATAATAATAACTAGATAAAAAAGTTTGAGGACAAACTTTAAGTTGGCTTGAAAAAGCCGGTCCAGAAAGTTTGAAGTAGTTTTAAAAGTTTGAAGTTTGAAAGTTTAGTTTTAGTAAAGTAGTTTAGATAGATAGATAGATAGACAGATAAAAAGATAGATTGGTAGATAGATAGATTGGTAGTTGTCACAGATGGATACTATAGAGAGTTTATAGAGTTATTAGAGTTTATAGAGTTTTTATAGAGTTATTAGCATGTTCTTAGCCCACTTTAGCACTTAGCTAATCACTATTAGCATGTAGCTATTCACTGCTAGCATGTTGGAAGTCCAGATTCCTAGCATGAGTCAAAAGAGCCAACTGCCATGTCTGTACGATGTTCTGATGCAGAGATATAGATCTTGCAAAACGGTTGCTAGGGTACTGTTTGGTTGCTAGGGAGTGGCTTGGCAGCTACCAGTGATGATACTCCAAAGGCTGCTTCACAAAATAAACCAACCCCCATGTCTGTACGATGTTCTGATGCAGAGATATAGATCTTGCAAAACGGTTGCTAGGGTATTCTATTTGGTTGCTAGGGAGTGGCTTGGGAGCTACCAGTGATGATACTCCAAAGGCTGCTGAACAAAATAAACCAACCCCCATGTCTGTACGATGTTCTGATGCAGAGATATAGATTTTGCAAAACGGTTGCTAGGGTACTCTGTTTGGTTGCTAGGGAGTGGCTTGGGAGCTACCAACGATGATACTCTAAAGGCTGCTGAACAAAATAAACCAACCCCCATGTCTGTACGATGTTCTGATGCAGAGATGTAGATTTTGCAAAACGGTTGCTAGGGTACTCTGTTTAGTTGCTAGGGAGTGGCTTGGCAGCTACCAATGATGATACTCCAAAGGCTGCTTGACAATATAAAATAACCCCCATGTTTGTACGATGTTCTGATGCAGAGATATAGATCTTGCAAAACGGTTGCTAGGGTACTCTGTTTGGTTGCTAGGGAGTGGCTTGGCAGCTACCAATGATGATACTCCAAAGGCTGCTTGACAATACAAACCAACCCCCATGTCTGTACGATGTTCTGATGCAGAGATATAGATTTTCCAATATGGTTGCTAGGGTACTCTGTTTGGTTGCTAGGGAGTGACTTGGCAGCTACCAGTGATAGATAGATAGATAGATAGATAGATAGATAGATAGATAGATAGATAGATAGATAGATAGATAGATAGATAGATAGATAGATAGTTTGATAGATAGATAGATAGATAGATAGATAGTTTGAAGATAGATAGATTAGATAGATAGATAGATAGATAGATAGATAGATAGATAGATAGATAGATAGATAGATAGATAGATAGATAGATAGATAGATAGATAGATAGATAGATAGATAGATAGATAGATAGATAGATAGCTTGGAAATAGTAATGGCAGTTAAATTGAGTCTGTGTGTTTGAATTTGAATATTGACAGTTGGACGGAATGTTCAGATCAGCCAAGGCAGTTCAATGAAAGTCAATGGGAGTTTTCCAAGTTTTGATCAGCTTTTTTAGGAAAACCGTAAGTCGGATCAGTCTGAAAAGATATAGCACACTAAGTCAGAACAGTCTGAAGGTCTAGTCCGAGTTTGGTGGTTGTAGCTTGAACAGTCTAGGAGGAGATGCATTTAGAAATTTAGTCTAAGAAGAATAATAATAATAATAATAATAATAATAATAATAAGCTTAAGACGTAGATCAGTAAGTTGGCTTTTTCAAGCCAACTTAATAATAATAATAATAATAATAATAAGCTTAAGACGTAGATCAGTAAGTTGGCTTTTTCAAGCCAACTTAATAACGTTATACAAGCCAAAAACTAACGTTTTGGGAATGTTAGATTAAAATTAGAATAACGTTCTGGGAACGTTAGATTAACTTTAGAATAACGTTATACAAGCCAAAAACTAACGTTTTTGGAACATTAGATTAATGTTAGAATAACATTATGAGAACGTTAGATTAACTTTAGAATAACGTTATACAAACCAAAAACTAACGTTTTGGGAATGTTAGATTAACATTAGAATAACGTTATGGAAACGTTAGATTAACTTTAAAATAACGTTATACAAGCCAAAAACTAACGTTTTTGGAACATTAGATTAATGTTAGAATAACTTTATGAGAACGTTAGATTAACTTTAGACAAAACAAAAACTAACCTTTTTGGAACATTAGACTAACATTAGATTAACGTTAGAATAATGTTCTAGGAACCAAAAACTAACGTTCTGGGAATGTAAGATTAACGTTAGAATAACGTTCTGGGACCGTTAGATTAATGTTAGAATAACGTTATACAACCCCAAAACACTAACGTTCTGGGAACGTTAGATTAACATTAGAATAATGTTCTGGCAATGTTAGATTAATGATAGTAAGTGTTTATATTTTAGATCAAGTGGCCCAGCGGGATGGTTTTTGCTGGAAATTATGTAGGCTACATATGTCACTGCCCGTGCACGTATATCGTCCTATCCGTAATGAAAAGTTGCTCTAGCATAGTGGTATAGGTTATTTGTCACAACGAGTGAGAAAGGTTGACAGGGTGCCGCTAAACCGACAAAGAACGTGAAAGAGCTCGTAATGAAACGAGAATCAACGGCTTGGCTTTTCGGAGATGGCAAGAACTGAGGTATTTGCAGGGCGGATCTACCGGGGTGGCAACTGCCACCCTAAGAAAAAGCTTTGCCACCCCATCTGCCATCTGCCACACAGACAGCGTATTGCAAAATAATGGCAAGAAAACACGTCTTTCAATAAGCTGCATGACGGTTGCATGCGCACGCAGCGCGCCCAATGTAGTCAGCTTTATTAACAAATGACTCTTATGAACTGGTTCTTTGGGAGTCAAAAACACAGCGCAGCCAAATTCACTTACGAATTGTTTTCCATTTGTTCGTGAATCGGAAAATTATTGCTTCTCGGCTAACGCAGAAGTCCTCGAATTTTCGTAATTGTTTGCGAGCTGATTCACCAACCGCCCGCTCCACTTTCATCATGGATAAACGTCTTTTTGCCGTCCGACGAAACGGTAACATGAAATCAATAAGAAGATCCCAATCACAGAAACTAATTAGGTAAGAATCTAAATGTATTTGAGCTTTTCTCGATTGCTAACACATTATAAGTGATTCAGTTGGCCCAGTTTCCCAAACCTTTCGTTCAGTTCTCAAAACAAAGACACATTTCTCAAAACGTTTAACTATGACAACATTAGGTAGCAAAACTGATGACACACACCAGTCAAAATCTGAGAGAGCTGAATGAATAATTTACAGGGGTTTTAAACTTACACAGTACCAGTACTTTAGATGAGGGAAATTTCACTATACAGTAAACTGTAGCACGTTGTACACCCTCAAACTAGTGATTGTCAACTTTCTCTGTAGCCATTTGTTATACTGTATTTTGCAGAACTGAGAAATGACTGTCTTGTGTCAGAAGACCAATACACTGCTATAGTACCTTATATACTGTAATAAAATTTGGCCAAATGTGCAGAGGATGCTGAATTTTAGTTTGCATACCAAGTTCGTACATATCTACTGCCAGATCAATTTACAATAGTAAAATGAAAAAAAAGAAAGAAAAAAAATCATTGCTGTATTTTACTGTATCTGTAAATTTATTTTTGTATAGTTTAGTAGACAGTGAGCTGCAAAATAATTCCTGAATCCCAGTAAGCGGTATTTTTGTTACAGTGTTACATGAATTGATCTCACTAGTGTTCACTGGGCAGTGCAGTAGTCTGTGTATTTGTTAAGTTTTGTGTGTCATCTGAGGACAAAGTTTGATTTTGTCAGACAAGAATAAGTTTTTGACTAAAACATTTTATTTTGACCTGGAAGTTTGAGGTTTGTACAAGTTGGTGCATAGTTTTGAGATTGTGTTTATAGTTGTGAGAAAATGTTAAATTGTTTCATTTCAACTAGATTAAAAAGACAAATTTATGCTGGCTTGTCATAAAGCCAACTTAAAGTCTTGTTTAAAAAGCATAAATAGTTTGGTCAGTAGGCCAGAATATAGATGTTCTGGGTGATTGCTAAAGTGTTGCTAGGTGGTTGCTAGGAGATTCTGGGTGGTTGCTAGGCTCTTGCTGCAATTGCTGGGGTGTTGCTAGAGTATGTAGTTGAGGGTGTTCTGGGTGAACACACAGACATTCCCACCTCTGTTAATAACAAAAACTCAAAAATTGTTTTCAAAAAACAAGTTTTTGTTGTTCTTTAACTTGCACTAAAACATGTGATTTATGCCATCGAAGTAACCTGTGTAGTATTAATAAAACTGCTCGTCTCCTTTAGTGATACAAGGTCAGACTCATTTTAAATCTGTTGATGTTTTTCATATAGTGCCTTTACTTGGTGCCATGATGGATATTGAAATCTTGTTATAGATTTTTTGGTAATGCAATGTTTGTGAACACAATTGTGTATGTCAGGCCATAAATCTCCAAAAACTATGCATAGGTGCTTGCTTTGGTGTTGCCACCCCTCATAGACCTCATGCCACCTTATAAATAATTTTCTAGATCCACCCCTGGGTATTTGAAATGTTGTAAAAGCGACAAGAAGACGGAGTAAAGTAGTAAAGTATTTTATTGAACAGATACATTTTTTATTGAACAGATAAATTGCCATATGACGCTTTCTAACAGAGGTCATTGCAAAAGATTATCTATCTTTCATTATGGTTGTTGTGCTGGAATTTATTTTCAAGGAAGTACCATGTCTAACAATGGATATAGCAGTAACCCAGCTAACAGGGAACGTTTCCATAACTTGAAGAGAATGTTAACAAAATGTTCTGACAACTTCTTTTTGTTAGCTGGCAACGTCTTCAGCTAGTCAGCTTGAGATCCATTCCATCTAAACTGGTTATTTCTTAAGCCTAGTAGTGAATATTTTATGAGCAGTAGAATAACCATATTCATCCACACAGTAACGATTCGAAGCACAATCAAAACATCGTTCTTCAGCAAAATCCATACAGTTTTGTTTTTTTAACCACTAGAGGGCCAAAAGTTACATGGCGTATCTTTATTATAATGTGTCTTTTGTATTTAACCAGGATTGTAAAGGCAATAGATGTCTTTACAACTTCTCTATTTTACTCATAACATCACTTGTGCAGTTTTTTAAATGCATGTACTTGTTTGAACAAGAATGTTTCAAATGTATTTGTGTATATTAGATATTGACTACATTATGTTATGAAAATGATAGCACAGCGTTTCACTTCAATCTCACTATAGCTGCAAAGGGAATAAAGTCTATCAGTGCAACAAGCATTAAAATATGACGTTGCCATCATTTCATCAAAAATATATGACATTTTAATACAATCTCTATAGAGGGGAAAGATTCAGCTGTGAGTTGTCATTATGTATATGCTCTGACTGTAAGCCACAGAGCAGCAGTTCAATAATGAAGTCTGCGAGGAATGTCCTACTACTGAGCGATAGTGCTGAAATCCTCCCGGAGACGAAGCAACGATCACACCGACAGCTTAGGTGAGATTCCCCATCTCCAGCTTAATTGAAATGCCAAAAAAGAGCTGTTCTACATGTGTGAGAATGACAGGTACAATTTTTCAGCCCCCAATTTTTGCTTTTGTGCCTGTGGGATCGAAGCTCAGTGGTGGTGGCTGAGGTAGGCCTCGTTTTATTCCCAAAAGCTGATCCCTGGGCTGGGAGTTTGGGATCTATGGATGAAATAACCCCTATGAATTTCCAAGTCAAAGAATTAGCATTCTTGTTCTGTGGTCTGGGAGTTACTTAAAGGAAATTTACATTTGAGCTTAAAACACTGTGTTGGCTGTCAGCTTTTCAGCTTCGAATTTACATATGAAAAAGAGGACATTATCAGATGGTGTGCACTGCAGGGAAATTATATTAGTTGTGCTTTGCAGGGTAGTTTTCAGAAAGGTTGAGCTTGTCAAATTTTTTTAGAAAAGTTGTGAAGTTAATTCTAGGTCATTCTACGAATGTGTTACTATATTTTCTCTTTTTTTTTTACTAGAAAACGAGGCTAAAATGATGATTAAAGTGCTTATGAAAGCTTCTGTAACTTGTGATTGTAATTCATGGCAATTTCCAATTAATGATAAAATGATTAAATTATTAAAAGTGATGTTCCACAGGGTTCAGTTTTCGGTTCAGTTTGGTTTACTCAACAACATACACATTGTATATGCCAAGTTCAGTTGAGTCTATTTTACAAAAGGTCATATTAAATCATAACTGGACAATACATTCAGCATTATGTACTAGTTTGATATAAAAACACACCATTAAAGATAAATTTCAGTCTTTGACTTAAAAGTACTCCAAGTACTTTGCCAGCTACGCATTTAATCTTAATCAGATTTACAAGAAATTTGGCCCCATTGTCCAAACGAAATTCATTTGTATTTTATGCATAATAAAACTTTTAAAAAAGTACAGTTTAGCCCTATTTTTCAGTTCAGGGAGTAAATGGTTTCTTAAAGTTCTAGCACTTTAATGCCAAGAAACTTAATGCTCCTGTAACTTTATTCCATTGTTGTTATGAAGTGGAGATTTAAGACATGATATTTTGATTGTACCGAGGTAACAACAGTAAAAAAAAAATGTTTTGAGGTGCAAATAGATTGGCATGGGAGAAAGTTATACTGCTGTCAGAGAACAAAACAATTGATCATTATTTCCATTAGTATAATTTATGTTTATAACGTTATATATGCTTAACACTCTCTTGAGTTGACAACCATTGGCTGAGATGGAAATTGTAATATATTGCAGTTAATAGCCAAAAGAATGTGTACACCTGAAAACCATACCCATGGTTGTTGAATATTTAAAGGAATAGTTCACTTTCAAATTAAAATTTCCTGATAATTTACTCACCCCCATGTCATCCAAGATATTCATGTATTACTGCCCTCCACAGGTCAAAGTTTGAACTAATTGTTCACTTGCACTAGTATATTGTATATGACAATTTAGTTCAAACTTTGACCTGTGGAGGGCAGTAATACACTTAGCAGTGTCTACACTGCCGGAATTCTAATAGAGAAGAAGAAGAAGAGAGCTAGTTCAAGATGAGCATTTATGGTTAAAATGTATAAAATTTTAATTTTTTTTTAGAAAATGAGTGATGGCTTCTCTAGATAAGACCCTTATTCCTCGTCTGGGATCGCGTAGAACGCTTTGAAGCTGCAATGAAACTGTAATTTTGCCCTTCAGCCATTTGGAGGCCATTGAAGTCCACTATATGGAGAAAAATCCTGGAATGTTTTCATCAAAAACCTTAATTTCTTTTCGACTGAAGAGAGAAGGACATGGACATCTTTGATGACATGGGGGTGAGTAAATTGTCATAAAATTTTAATTTGAAAGTGAACTAATCCTTTAATGTCAAAACCATGGGCATGAAGAGGAAAGTTGGTCCTCCATTTGCTGCTATAACAGCTTCCACCTTCTCAATTTCTTGGCATTTACTTCTTTTCAGAGCATCACTGAGGTCAGGCATTGTTGTTTCTTGATGGGTCTGGCTCACAGTTGACCGCTCCAATTCATTGCAAAGGTGTTCAGTGAGGTTTAGATGTGGTCTTCCACACCAGAACCAGTAAACCATTTCTTTAAGGACCCAGTTTAATTCACAGAAGAATAGAAAAGTTCCCCATTTTACTATAAATATTTGTTTAAGGAGACAGTATGCCTGATTTTTGCACCTGCTAGAGCTGAAATATAGCCAAACCCATTCATTAGATGGGGGTGTTCACATACTTTTGGCCGTGTTAGATTTTCTAACTTGCCTGTTTTTTTTTTTTGTTTTTTTTTGGATATTGTGATGCAGATTGTATGTGTGTGTGTGTATTGTGTCTGTGAACTGCCACAATGTCTTGCCATGGCCCATTCACTTCAGTGACTCACGACTGCTTGCCAAATGTCTCTCTGGAGCACCATTCCCCTTTACATGTGACCCTGCTAAATATCTTCACCTCTTCTCACAAATCTTTTGCAAAAAGACATGACACTTCAAAAGGATGCACACACACCCAATTGCTAGCGAGTGTGTGCACACACCTGAGAGGATCTGAGTAATCCATGCTACCAAATAGGCATTTGATGAGAAAATGTCTGGAGGAAGGAAGAATGCAGGTATATTTGGCTGCTCGGGAAGTCTGCGCCTTTGTGTACTTGAGAGAGAGAGGCCATAGGGCCAATAGGGCTTGTTTAAATCTCTTTTAGCACACTGGACGGTGTCAAACTGAGGTTAGAATTCAGCCTTTCTGCAGATTTGTGCAGAAAAAGTGCTCTGACAGCTTAAAAGGCCCTTGATACGCAAGCTGTGAAAAATGTGCTATGCTGGCATACTAGCGGCTAGTAATGTGTGCTGTCTAGGTTGAGCGCTCACCATAACATAACACCTTTCCCATTGCTGTAAGTCTAACCCCAAAGCTATAATCAGCTATGAAGGACAGTGATATCAGATGAACAAATTTGAGAGACAAGAAGCATTTACAACAGACTAGTTCAACTGTCTACTATAGTGCTATAGTGCTATATATATATATAATATAAACTACTGTTCAAAAGTTTGGGGATTGTATGATTTAAAAAAACATCTTATGCTCATCAAGGCTGGATTAATTAGTAAAAACAGTAATATTTCAAATATTAGAAAACTTTCAATTTTAAATAACTATTTTCTCTTAGAATGTATTTTAAACTGTAATTTCCTGCGATGACAAAGCAGCATTTTCAGCAGCCATTACTCCAGTCTTCAGTGTCACAAGATCACATGAATTTTTATAAGCTGATTTGGTGCTCAAGAAACATTTCTCATTATTATCATCACATAGGGCTGTACGATAAATTGGAATTGATTTTTTTTTTATATTGGATCCATGCAGCTCTTAAAGTGACAGGAGCCTAATAAATCTGCTGCAGTCATTATTGTTAAAAAGATAGTTTACCCAAAAATGAATGTTCTGTACATAATTTACATTTAGAATGTTTGTAACCAAGCAGATCTTGATTGACTACCATAGTGGGAAAAAATAATACTATGGTAGTCAATTGGGGGCGAGATCTGTTATTTTACATTTGATTACTTTATTCTATTTCGGTTGTAGGCTTACTAGGCTATTACTTATATGAATACCACTGTTAGTACATCTTCCTGAAAAACCTAAAGCACTGTTTATTAAGGGCCCGAGATGGTGTGAGCTATTCTTCTTCTCCGAAATGAATCACATTTTTGAGGTCCTAAACATGCTCGAAAACTCATGAAACTTTGCACACGCATCAGAAGTGGTGAAAATTTACTTTGCATATGGGTTTCAGAATTAGATGTGGAAAAATGTTAAAAGTTTAAATTAAGCGCCCTTCACACTGCGTTTCACATACAAGGATGAAATTTGGTAGACACGTGTAACAGCCCAATACCTAAAAAAAAGTCAGGAATTGAGATATTTTAAATTTTCTTTGCAAAATTTTTTGCAGTTTTTGCCATTTCCAAAAACTCCTAGAGCTTTAACCAGATCAACATCATATTAGCTCAGTCTAATCTAAAGGCCTTGGCGATGTTAAATTGCGAAGATCTTGAGTTTTCGCTGAAGGGTGAGTCCGTGGTGGCCTAACAATGTTTCACTGCATGCTTTCAATCACAATTCGTTATCAATTAGTGAACACGGGATAGGCAGAATCGCGCTGAACGACACAGACCGGAAGCCTCTCTCTCGCACGCATTCTCTCTCTTTCTTGCGCGCGATCCCAGTTCTCTCAGACAGCGCGCGATCAGTTCTCCTTGCGCCTGAATGGTCAAATGCACACATAGTTGTCAAAAATGTCCATTGTATGGAGTATCTCACGTGAATACAGTCGGTTATGGCTTAAGTGAACGTAAACATTTGGGTGAAAACAGGATATGTGTCAGTATCCATGGATTCGGTCTTAAAGGGACCGTAGCCTTGTCATTAATGTTAATAAAACAACAAAATATGTTAAATAAATTTAAATAAACCTAGGCTGCTGTATCTGAAAAACAAGTTTACTTAATTTTTTTTTATCTCTATAGTATTTGTAAATTTCTTTTTATATAACAACAATTATATATATTGGTAATTATGCCAAAATTTTTGTTCTTTAAGTTTGTGACAAGCACATAAAAATGATGACTTTTTTAATTCGAGTAATAATAAAGAAGCTGTTCTACATTCATTAGTCTCACTGTGTTGTGCTTGGAAAACTGCAACATCACCAAAAAAAAAAAAGAGAGAGAGAGAGAGAGAAATTAATAAATGTATAGGCATCGGTATCGGCGAGTAATAGAAAAAAAGTATCGGTACTCGTACTCGGCCCTTAAAAAATGGTATCGTGCATCCCTAATATATTGCCCTTTGCACACAGCAAATAACTCTGCTGGACCTTTCTCTATCTGTCTCTCTCTGTCTGTTTGAGTCATATCAGCCCACCCAACCCATTACCGATCAACAATCGGGTTGAAACAACTGCACTTTATCTCGGCAAGCGTCAAACATTCTCTATCAACTGCCTTAAACTCATCCTGCTCAGCCACCTCTTGTAGACACTCATTCATCAACATCCTGTCTGACAGCCACATCTTATGAACACCAGTTAGCTCTCATCGCCCTCCCCAAATGGCCTATCTAACAGCGTCTCAGCTGTTAGACCCTCCAAACAGGGCAACTGCATTCTCATATCACATCTCTCCACACACCCACACATCCACGCAGTCTGTGTAATGGGCTTGAGGAAACATACTGGGAACACTATCTGTGTGTTTGGAGACAAAGAGAGATGACAGCTCTGATAGCGAAAGAGAGAGAGAGAGAGGGACATGATGATGTAGAGTGAGAAAAAAGGATGTGGAGAGCCAGAAAACAGCATGGAAAATTCAAATTAAGAGAGGTGGCATGCTGTAGTGGAGAGATGGATAGCAACAAAGTGGTTGGGAGGAACGATATGGAAAATGATAAATACAATTTCACAAAAGAGAGAGGGAGAGACGGCATGAGTCCCAAGCTAAGCAGCATGCCAGCAGTGAGGGATTTTTCAGATTGATTACCATGGGACACACAGAGCTCACTCTCACACTGTGAAATTACTGATTGGGCGTAATTGGAAGAGATTCTGGGTTAACAAAAAAACTAGCCTCAAATTGTGCTATACTCCTTGCTGTGCCCTCCCCGAAACATTTTACCTGGCAAAAAGGGACTTGTCGTGGAGTGGTTTTTAGCAGTGTGAGCTAGGCTAAACAGCCTCATGAAGCTCTGTGAGCCGTGAATGTGTAAAGGGCCAAATAAGTCTCACACTCTGTGAAAAGCAGGGAACAGTAGGAGTTTTTAACTTCAACCTGAGTGATCTTAGACACTCAGTTATAGAAATATATGTGCCCCATTCACGTTATGCGAGTCCAAAACAGCCGTCACCCTTGGTTTTTTAGATAAAGCTTTACTTTTGGGCCAGAGTCCTAATAGGCACTCCAGTCTAAGCATGCATTAGAATAATAATAATTTACATATATTTTTATGAGTAATTAAATGCTTAAACAAATTCTCTGTATCAGGAACATTAATTAAGATGCTTCACATAGCAGAAAAACTTTTAATAAGAGAGGTTGAAGCGAAAGTGCATTTGCAACCGAATAAAGTTCCAAGGAGAGGGAGGTCCAGTGCCAATCCTACACTTCTAGGGGCCCTAAGCAAAACTTTGTTGAAAGCCCCCCCCATACCATTAATGACAACAGTATTCTGTATGCAAGGTGCAATAAATTGCACTTTATGAAAAAAGTATATAAATATGTAAAGGAAAACCCTTTAAAAACACATTAAACTGACAGTAAGAAAAACTAAAATTAAATCCAAATTTTCGTTGACGGCTAAATAAATGCTTTATGAAAGTATCACTCTGACACCATCTAGATGTCAGAAAAACTATAACACACATCTGAAATGACAGAGAGCTTCGTTTAGAAGCCATATTGCCATATGTCAAGATGCATGTCATTATCTGCCACACTGCATGATGTCAGTCCAAAACAGTTATTAAATAAACATAAATCATTAAGTATTAGAAAAAAAAAAACATTTCTACATGACTCCGCTAAATATTTGCATGTTATAAAAATATGTTTACATTGTATAGTGATATGCTATTTAAAGTGCCCCATTATGCTTTTTTAAAGGTGCCATCGAACGTTTTTTTTACAAGATGTAATATAAGTCTAAGGTGTCCCCTGAATGTGTCTGTGAAGTTGCAGCTCAAAATACCCCATAGATTTTTTTAATAAATTTTTTTAACTGCCTATTTTGAGGCATAATTAGAAATGCGCCGATTCATGCTGTGGCCCCTTTAAATCGCGTGCTCTCCGCCCCCTCCCGAGCTCTCGACTCTATCACTGCATAAACAAAGTTCACACAGCTAATATAACCCTCAAAATGGATCTTTACAAAGTGTTCGTCATGCATGCTGCATGCATACATCGGATCATGTGAGTATAGTATTTATTTGGATGTTTACATTTGATTCTGAATGAGTTTGATAGTGCTCCGTGGCTAACGGCTAATGCTACACTGTTGGAGAGATTTATAAAGAATGAAGTTGTGTTTATACATTATACAGACTGCAAGTGTTTAAAAATGAAAATAGCGATGGCTCTCTTGTCTCCGTGAATACACGATGGTAATAAACGATGGTAATAAACAATGGTAACTTTAACCACATTTAACAGTACATTAGCAACATGCTAACTAAACATTTAGAAAGACAGTTTACAAATATCACTAAAAATATCATGTTATCATGGATCATGTCAGTTATTATTGCTCCATCTGCCATTTTTCGCTATTGTTCTTGCTTGCTTACCTAGTCTGATGATTCAGCATGATTAATTATTGATGTATATATCTTCTACTGGGTGTTCAAAATACATAGTTTTGTGTTTTATTGTGCTAGGTCTCCAGCTAACTGGCTAACTCATATTATCACTGTCTTACTGAAATAAATCAACTGTGACTTACTCACTATTACCTAAAATTGTGTCCATTAATGCAAATTGTCTGTCGTTATTACTGAAGCATCAGACGAATCATTGAAAAATGTTGTGATGTGCAATGTATATAATGAGAAAATGAAAGCGTTTTTTGACCTTTGATACATGTAAACCTGTTATGGGAGACCTCCAAAACAAAATTAAAAACCTTTAAAATAGCATAATAGGGGCACTTTAAATAATCTTTGAGAGCAAGGGTGCCCCCTGGTGGTTCGAGGGCATTACGCACCTTGCGTAGTTTGCGTGTAGGGAGGACTGCCATTAATTACGTCCTCTGTGAGGGGCGATTGATTTCAGGTCTTTATTGGAGTAGGAGTGGATACTAAATCACTGCTAATTAATATGCTAAAACTTTCCCTCTAGCACTTATCTCTCACCCCAGCAGCCTGGGCTTAATTATTTAATTACTATAAGGAAAACCCCACCCTGGCGGGCAGTTTCGAAAGCAAGACAAAATAACCTTTTGAAAGCAGTGCGGTGTATTTTAAGAGTTATATAATTTAAGATTTTAATATAATTATTTTTATTTACAAGAATGAATAATTATGAACAAACTATTATGGCCATCACAATAAAACATTATTAATGCATTTCATTAAAGGCAACCTGCGCTTTAATTATTCAAATCACATCGTTTCTCACTATAACAATTCTCAGTACCATAATATTATTTTATTCATTTCCTGGTTTCATTGTTTGTTGTCATTTAAACTCAAAAAGTAATTTTTTTTCTGATTATAATTTCATAAAGATGATGTGAAATACATTCTCCCATTCTAGGTTAATGTAGACAACTATAAATTGAAATCAGTGGCAATCAGGCCGACTATTCAGAAAATCTGTTTGAAAATAGTCATTACCTTTGCAGTTCTGTTTGGTAAAAAGGGTGTTTCCATTAAAGGGATAGTTCACCCAAAAATGAAAATTTGATGTTTATCTGCTTTCCCCCAGCGCATCCAAGATGTAGGTGACTTTGTTTCTTCAGTAGAACACAAATTATGATTTTTAACTCCAACCGTTGCCGTCTGTCAGTCTTATAATGCGAGTGAATGGTAACACAATTTATAAGAGTCAAAAAATATGCATAGACAAGTCCAAATTAAACCCTGCGGCTCATGGCGGCACATTGATGTCCTAAGACACGAAACGATCAGTTTGTGCAAGAAACCGAACATTATTTATATAATTTTTTACCTCTGAAACACCACTATGTCCTTGAAGTATAAGCGCGAGATATCACTTCCACTGTCAGAGCGCGATCAGACCTCACTAAGCGAGTGCTGAACGCAGTTGGACATAGTGGTGTTTTAGAGGTAAAAAATTATATAAATAATGTTCGTTTCTCACACAAACCAATCGTTTCGTGTCTTAGGACATCAATGTGTCGTCACGAGCCACAAGGTTTAATTTGGACTTGTCTATGCATATGTTTGACTCTTATAGGTTGTGTTACCATTCACAAGCTTTATACCGCTGACAGACAGCAACGGTTCGAGTTTAAAATCATCATTTGTGTTCTACTGAAGAAACAAAGTCACCTACATCTTGGATGCCCTGGGGGTAAGCAGATAAACATCAAATTTTCATTTTTTGTGAACTATCCCTTTAAGACATTTCACCTGTACGGCTTCCTTGGAATAAAAATTATGATGCAATATGTTGGAATACTACTGGTTTTGAGCTAATGTTTAGGTTTTTCTATAGTTCTTGCTCTTTATCGATTCATGCATTTCATATGAACGCCCATGTTCAACAGGATAAAAGGATCTGTCAGGAGGTCCAACCTTCAGGGCACCTTTTAAAAGTGCTTTTCATATTGCTCCACTGCCATGCCAATCGCCTTATCTAACATTAGCAGTAGCTAGAGAAAGCAAAATCTGCAACTCAACCTTCAAGCATCTTATCACCTCA
The DNA here is from genome assembly GCF_018812025.1 of Megalobrama amblycephala. NCBI lineage: Eukaryota > Metazoa > Chordata > Actinopteri > Cypriniformes > Xenocyprididae > Megalobrama > Megalobrama amblycephala. Next base: position 26,422,829 of record NC_063054.1, read on the forward strand.
GAACATCAGGCCTCTCTCCTCAGCCTGTACCCGAGCAAGTACAAATAAATACATATAGCAAACTCTGAACATGCCTGTTTGTCTGTCAATGTCATTTGCACTTCAAAGTGTGAATGTAACCGGAGAGAGGGCGTCTCGTTGTCAAACATGTTTGGGCGAACCGTTTGTTTGCCCTGCGGTTGTCTCTCTTTGGTTTGCGTCTGGCTGTGGTTAAACCTGTAGCATTGATGCTGGCTTATCTCTGCCACTCAGAGACTTCTCTCTCTCTCTCTCTCTCTCTCTCTCTCTCTCTCTCCCTCTCTCTCTCTTTTTTCTCTCTCCAGAGATTGCCATAGAGGATGTGGAAGGCACACATGAAACTGACAGGATGTACTTCTCAAAGAAGGAGAGAGAGAAGAAAAAGAATAAAAGTAACTTAGAAATATTGAAAAAATATTGGAAAGGGCACCAAGATCACATCTTTGATAGTAGTGTGTTAAACAAAAGGTACAGGTTTTTAACTAATACAGTACTTTATAATGACAACAAATGTTGAGACAGTGTGGAAATTTCTTAAAAAAAGGATAAACTAAAACTAAATGCAAATTATATAATCATTTACTCACTTTTATCTCAATCAAAAATTGTATGAGTTTATTTTTCTCCTGTGGAACACAGTTTTAAAAAGTTTTGCTCTTTTCCATGATGGTTTTGTATCCTTTTTGAAGCCGATTGTTGATGCATTGTAATTGCATGGAATCTCGACCGTAGGAAAATGTAACTATTTTACAATGTGGCAATTTCATATGAATTCATGTGATGTGAATTACATAAGATTTTTAGAAGAAAAAAATGCACCAAATCGCCAAAAAACATGAAATAGTTACAAATTGCCATGTGAAAAGAGTGAGTGGTACAATTCTTCAAAATGTCTCCTTTTGTTTTGCACTGAAAAAAAAATTTAGTTTACGGGTTTCAAATGACACAAGAGTAAGTAAATGCTAATAAAATGGGATTTTTTTCAAATCTCTTTATTTAGAAATCTCTCCTGGTTTTGGTTTCTGGATATTCACAACATTTCCTCAGTTACCCTTGTTTTGTAGTTTGACATCAATAATGTGCATCCTGTCACTTTACATTACCTCGTCCTTGGCTCCACTTCTGCATCATCTCCTGTCACATTCTCATTTTCCTCTCCTTCTTCCCTCGACTTATGCCATGTTGCCTCAATCCCAGTTGGTAGCATTCCCAGTTGAAACACATCCAAATCAACTGGCAAACTCCTCCATCAGCTCCACTCTTTCCTTTTCTTGGTCTCTTCTTGTTTCTTGTCTCCAGCTATCAGTGTGAGGAAATAAACAATAGCACATTTACAAGATTTGAAATAATATAGGTCAGAACGTGCACAACAATAGTGATATTGCTAAAAGAAATATATTAATTAATGCTGCAATTTGGCATGTCAGTGGACAGCTGCACATCCTTTCACACACACATAGAAACACTGAAAGATTCTCTCCTTCATGTCAACAGTGAGAAGAAGCATGGATTAGTATGAGAGAGACCTCTGATGAATAAGTGATGAGAAGATAATAAAGAAAAAACTTTGGTAAATGTTGTTGGTATATAGAAGATATATTTTAATACATATTTTATTGTACTTGGAGGGTGCAATCAAAACTTTATGAGTTAGGAGCCATAGGTTAATTCCTTAAAATGTCCATTTAAACAGAGCTTGAAGAGAAAAAAAGTCTTTTTTATTATTATTAAAAGAACGGTCCTATCGACCTTCAACTCATTGGAGGGATCAAACTTGATTTACTATAGAAATAAAAGTATTTTTCGCCAAAATGCCGCTAGGTCAGTGTTGTTTTAATTAAATGAATCAAGAAATCTATAGTGTCTCTTTTCAAAAGAAAAAAACAAAGAAAATGAAGGGAAAGTGTAATATGAGAGGAAAGGAAAGAGATGGCTCATTTGATCAATAACTCCCTGCCTTGAATTCAATCAGCAGGGATAAAAAGCAATTCTCCATATCGCCCAAAATAATACATCTCCATTACTCCGCACGAACTCCCATCATATCTGACCCTTCATTCTATCCACACCTCACACACTGGCTATTTTTTTCCATCTTTTTAATCTGCGCAGAGATACAAAAGAGGAGGGGTAGAGTTGATGGTTGATTGAGTCATGATAAATCAATCATCCCAAAATAACCCACATGCTTTTGGCACCTGTCATTTCATTTTCCTGACCCCAGAGCTGTTTTAGGGGAATATCGGTTTGATAACATTGCTTCAGAGATACAAGGATGTTGGCTGTAAAATATGAAGGAAAATATGTACACCCAAACGTGCATGGTGATACAGTACATGTCTGTGTTATTGTTTCCCGAATGGAAGTTGCAGCAGCTGTCCATCACTCAAATGCATAATCAAGAAACCAACAGCAATAACAGCATGACACGTACAGTATTCCCTGTGAGCATGTCTCTGTCAAGAAAACTCCCATGATTCGCATACTCTCAAAATACGGATTCATGTTACAGAGACTGGTAGAAAATAACTGCGGGATATGAAAGCCCTAGAGGGAAGGTTTTGCTTATCTCTGCCTGTTTATAATTCATTCCATTCCAACATACGTTATCTGTTTCTTATACCTTTTAGATGCTTTTTAATAAGCTATAAAAATAGAGTATCTTTGCACACTGGTTGGTGTTAGAAGGTGACAGGATATGTAGATTAAAAGCTTGCTGTATAAGCATAATGACTCACCTTTGCCAAATAAATAATAGCAAGGGAATAATGTTTCTTAAATAGGGAGCAAAGATTAAGTAAAAACATACTTTGGCATTTACATTTTAAGGAGTGCTGGAGTAAAGAATTTTAACTACATAATGTGACACTTGGCTCAGCTGCTTTTACAACAGCAGAGCTTTTCAGTAACAAGCTACTTTTTTTAGCACAAAGTTTATTTTCTGAGTGTAATGACTGAGGCAAATCAGACACAATTATTGGTTAGTTAACCAATAGTTTTAAGCTCACTCTGGAGTCCCCATCCCCCGGGAAGTTTTCAGTTACAAGTTTATTGCGCTGAGGAATGTGGTTGCCGCATGGAGAACAGAGTAGAGACACAGAAAATCTGCATCTTCCCTGCATTTTCCACACAGAACACAGACTCTATGGCATTAATGTATAGACAGACTGTGCTATAAATGAATCCTTCTCAGGAAATGGTATCCATTATTACTGATGTTGTATTGTACTCATTGTATTTACATGTTTGATGATTGTTAAATGTTATGACCTGCACGGTAACTTCAATCATGCCATGTTTAGTGTCTATACGTTCGTAGCGGGAAGATTTAAATGCTTGTGTATGCAGTACATCCATACCTGTGCAACACATCAGTATTAAAAGAATATTTAATAGTTCTGATTCAAGAACTCAGCTTGTTAATCTTTCTGGGTCGTAAAAGCCCTGACAGGAGGGGTGTTGCCACCCAGAATTACAACATCTTCATTGGTCCGGTCAACAACTGAGAGGTGTGACTTTGACCAGAGGTTAAAAACCAGCGAACAGTGCCACTCCCTCTCTTCTTCCTTGCTTCTAGACGACCGAACAAATCTCCTTGCGGCCGGCCTCTCTAGGCCCGGCCGCAAGGCTGGTAGGCCCCTGGCCTACAACACCCAGCCATGTGCTCATCACCCAACAGACTGGCAACAACTTCAGATGATAACTTCAAGAGTTATCCTCAACCTGCAGATCCGACGCTCTTCAGCCTAAAGGCATCTTGCAAGTATCGTACATTTTAATGCTAAACAGCGATTTAGTATTGATTTGTAAAGACTTTACCTTTGCTATTGCTAAAAGAAACTGATGAGTCCTTTCCAGATTGCCTTTGACATTTCATGTAGCTCTAGTAACAGCATCTCTTCCGGTTCAACTCTATCATTACTCATTCTGACTTGCGTGTGTGTGTGACCCTTTATGTATGTTATGTTATGTGTTTGTTAGTTTAGTTATGTGTTTGTGAGTTAGTTAATAAAGATTGTGCACAATACACGTTTGGTTCTGACTCCGTCTGCTAATGAATTGCCTCTTAAGTGATAGATCCGGACTACGTGCTCTGAGTAGTACAGTACAATAAGAAATATTATTTTTCCATAACTTGGAAATTGACATTTCTTAGAATTAATAAACAATCAACACTGAGCGTTCACTGGACGAACAGGTTAACTGATTGTAATGTTAATTTTAATGTAGCTACGTCCAGTTAATCTGATTAACGGATTTGCATATTCATAGTTAATCATAATTAATAATCATAATGAGTTATGAATAATTATTAATATTTCCCCTTTGAGTTAATTTTCGCTACATGATTGTTTTTAATGATACGTTGAATTGTGCAAGCGACTTCACTTACAGAGCTGAAATGATTAAAGTCCCCCTGTAGTCAATTATTTTATCCCTTAAAAATCATCTTTGATCACCAAAATAACATATTTAAAAAAAAATTGAAGTGAAAAAAAATTCTTCATGCCTTAAAATAGCTTGAATGTAACTCTACACCCTTGCGTCATTTAATACACGGATCAATGAATATGCAAATTAGCCCCGCCTCCACTCGCTCATGCCAGCTCAGAGAGTATACTGTTGCTGTAGTGACGAGCAATTTGTTGTTTGTGTTGTGGATATTTAAGAAAAAATACTTGCTTCGCTTCGTATATTCAGTTTAACAGCTGTGCAACTGAACTAATCTGACACTTAAATTGTGTTTTAAATTATGAATTGGTAAAACGCCTTTGCAAAACGGTCTGAATCCACTTGCATTTGTTTGGACTGCTCTCTCAGTGAATCACCTGAAGTGATTTCTCAGTAAAACAGACAGTATCTTGAGAATAAGCAGCCGTTTTCCTCTGTGAACATGCGCTTAAATGGATGTTTGACAATTTCGTTGCTTTTTGGAGTTCTGATTTAAAAAACATTCAGATGAAATCCTGCAGGCCCCCGTGCCTTCTCCGTACATGAAATAAATGCACATCCTTGAATGAGCACAGATTTCCAGCGTATTTACTTAAAGTAATCAGGTAGGCTAATATCTATGGTTTGATCCATTCCAGAGGCGGCCAAAATCAGAATTTAGAATGGACTGAATAGCTCTCTCAGAACTTGGCGTGCAAGGACACACTGCCTGACATATGCACACACACTCAGAGCAATATTGTTTTAGCTATGTTTTATAGTATTAAAATATTTCGAAGATCAAAAACATGAACTTTATTGGCTTTACTTGAAGTCAGCTGTCACTTTACTTTGGCGCGAGCCCCTATGCGCTTGCACACTTGGCACAGCCCTTGCAACGGTTCTGTCATCAATTAATATGAATTAATATGATTAGCCTTTTGCTTGACTACGTTATCAAACAGCTAATAATGTATTGCTAATGCTACACACACCATTCCTGTTCTTCATCTCAGAGTCAGACAGCTGCCTTCTAACAATCAGTATCCTTACAAACGCTTTGAACAACTCAGAACGTCAGAGGAGAAAGGCATATAGTTCATCATAACATCTTAATAGACTCGCTATATTGATAAATCTACACAATTTTATCTACACAAATGTTAACTCGCTTCTGGGTTTTGCCTACAAAAACACATCATCCCTGAGGTACTCTATAACAATCCATTCAAACAGCCTGTAATTTGCAGACGTTTATTCATATCAGATACACATTGTGTAAGTAACTATAAAGCTTACCCTATTCATCTCCCAGTTCACCGGCCACATGTATTTCGGTACAAATGGATGAATTCATGTGCTGTAGCCTATAAATCCGACTGACAGGACTCTCTGAACTAAAGGGCAAACAAACAAGGCGGCGCCCATCTCGCGTTATAGATTAAGATCAAGATCATGATGTAGGTTTTTAAATGAGAAAACACTCTCTTGCAAATACAAACCCGATTCCAAAAAAGTTGGGAGACTGTACAAATTGTGAATAAAAACTGAATGCAATGATGTGGAAGTTTCAAATTTCAATATTTTATTCAGAATACAACATAGATGACATATCAAATGTTTAAAATGAGAAAATGTATTATTTTAAGGGGAAAATAAGTTGATTTTAAATTTCATGGCATCAACACATCTCAAAAATGTTGGAACAAGGCCATATTTACCACTGTGTGTCATCCGCTCTTCTTTTTACAACAGTCTACAAATGTCTGGGGACTGAGGAGACAAGTTGCTCTAGTTTAGGAATAGGAATGTTATCCCATTCTTGTCTAATACAGGCTTCTAGTTGCTCAACTTTCTTAGGTCTTCTTTGTCGCATCTTCCTCTTTATGATGCACCACATGTTTTCTATGGGTGAAAGATCTGGACTGCATGCTGGCCATTTCAGTACCCGGATCCTTCTTCTACGCAGCCATGATGTTGTAATTGATGCAGTATGTGGTCTGACATTGTCATGTTGGAAAATGCAAGGTCTTCCCTGAAAGAGACGACGTCTGGATGGGAGCATATGTTGTTCTAGAACTTGGATATACCTTTCAGCATTGATGGTGCCTTCCCAGATGTGTAAGCTGCCCATGCCACATGCACTCATGCAACCCCATACCATCAGAGATGCAGGTTTCTGAACTGAGCGCTGATAACAACTTGGGTTGTCCTTGTCCTCTTTAGTCCGGATGACATGGCGTCCCAGTTTTCCAAAAAGAACTTCAAATTTGTATTCGTCTGACCACAGAACAGTTTTCCACTTTGCCACAGTCCATTTTAAATGAGCCTTGGCCCAGAGAAAATGCCTGCGCTTCTGGATCATGTTTAGATATGGCTTCTTTTTTGACCTATAGAGTTTTAGCCGGAGTAGGCGAATGGCACGGTTGATTGTGTTCACCGACAATGTTTTCTGGAAGTATTCCTGAGCCCATGTTGTGATTTCCATTACAGTAGCATTCCTGTATGTGATGCACTGCCGTCTAAGGGCCCAAAGATCATGGGTATCCAGTATGGTTTTCCAGCCTTGACCCTTATGCACAGAGATTGTTCCAGATTCTCTGAATCTTTGGATGATATTATGCACTGTAGATGATGATAACTTCAAACTCTTTGCAATTTTTCTCTGAGAAACTCCTTTCTGATATTGCTCCACTATTTTTCACCGCAGCATTGGGGGAATTGGTGATCCTCTGCCCATCTTGACTTCTGAGAGACATTGCCACTCTGAGAGGCTCTTTTTATACCCAATCATGTTGCCAATTGACCTAATACATTGCAAATTGGTCCTCCAGCTGTTCCTTATATGTACATTTAACTTTTCCAGCCTCTTATTGCTACCTGTCCCAACTTTTTTGGAATGTGTAGCTCTCATGAAATGCAAAATGAGCCAATATTTGGCATGACATTTCAAAATGTCTCACTTTCAACATTTGATATGTTATCTATATTCTATTGTGAATAAAATATAAGTTTATAAGATTTGTAAATTATTGCATTCCTTTTTTATTCAGAATTTGTACAGTGTCCCAACTTTTTTGGAATCGGGTTTGTATGTGAGAATCGGAATATCAGATAGTTGATGACATGGTGAAAAAAGCGATACATCTGGGGCACGTTCAAGCTCAAACCGGTACGCAACTTTTTGCTACGGTTTCCGGGTTGAACTACATGTTTCCTGGAAATGGTGTGCAAAGGTGTGCAATGGGTTTGATACGTTTTCTCTTGTTTGGTGGGTCAAAAATGGCAGCCCAATCAGCAGCAGCATGTATATAAACCACGCAGTATTAAAGAGGCGGCTCACACAATGGGTCCATGTAAAGTTGTTTACAAATGTGTTCTCTTTTATTCTGGATGGCAAGGGCAGTGACTGTGACATCAAGCATATTTTGCAGTATTAAACACTGACTTCATCAGGCTACGAAAATTCTTCAAAAGAACACAAAGAATGACCTTCTCAGCTGCCATAGTTGCAACTCTTGTGTCATCAGAACAGGGTGTTCAACGCACCACCGTTTCCTTTTAAATAATATTTTGCAACAGTGTGGCCGTGGTGTGTCATATGACAATCATGGCGCATCGTCATGGAAACAGTAAAGGAAACGTTCTAATGGTGCCCTTAACTCTGGGAGGTCAGCCAGAATATTTTAAACTTATGTGTGAAAGGGTTCATTCAATTTTAATTAAATTTAATTCAAAATTTAATCTAATTTCTTCCCAATGTCTATTTTCAAATAAAGTCATTGGGTGACAGAGTTGTTGTCAGCTCATGTAGTGTGTAACCTCCTGTTGCAACCCCAATATTTACATATGCCAGCCCATATTCACGGCATTAGACAAGCCAGTATTAACGTCTGGATGTGCACAGCAGGATCATCAGACTAGGTAAGCAAGCAAGAACAATAGCGAAAAATGGCAGATGGAGCAATAATAACTGACATGATCCATGATATCATGATATTTATAGTGATATTTGTGAATTATCTTTCTAAATGTTTCGTTAGCATATTGCTAATGTACTGTTAAATGTGGTTAAAGTTACCATCGTTTATTACTGTATTCAGAGTCATTGCTATTTTCATTTTTAAACACTTGCAGTCTGTATAATTCATAAACACAACTTCATTCTTTATAAATCTCTCCAACAGTGTGTAATGTTAGCTTTAGCCACGGAGCACTATCAAACTCATTCAGAATCAAATGTAAACATCCAAAATAAATACAATACTCACATGATCCGATGTATGCATGCAGCATGAATGATGAACACTTTGTAAAGATCCATTTTGAGGGTTATATTAGCTGTGTGAACTGTGTTTATGCTGTTCAAGGCAACCACAAGCTCCGGGGGCGGGGGAGCACGAGAATTAAAGGGGCCGCAAACTATATATCGGTGCATAGTTAATGATGCCCCAAAATAGGCAGTTAAATGAATCTATGGGGTATTTTGAGCTGAAACTTCACAGACACATTCAGGGGACACCTTAGACTTATATTACATCTTTTAAAAAGAAGTTCTAGGGCACCTTTAAGATATTTTAGATTTAGTCCGAGAGCTTTCTGTCCCTCCATTGAAAATGTATGTACGGTATACTGTCCATGTCCAGAAAGGTAATAAAAACATCATCAAAGTAGTCCATGTGACATCAGTGGGTTAGTTAGAAGTTACATTTTTGAAGCATCTAAAATACATTTTGGTCCAAAAATAACAAAAACTATGACTTTATTCAGCATTGTCTTCTCTTCCGGGTTATCCAGCTCATTGGTGTATTACCGCTCCCTTCTGCTCCGGACAGTGACGTGATTAGGACAGCCGCGACATGCACACCTACGCACCATTTTAAAAAATATAGCAATACCAAAATACAAACAATGTAGAATAGCTTGAATACAGTGTGCGTCTCCCTCAGACTGTAAACGAAGCTCGGGCGCACCAGATAACACGTCATCAGCGTCACTGTCCGGAGCAGAAGGGGGTGGTAATGCACCAATAAGCTGGATGCCAACCACCGTAAAACAGGAAAGAAGAAGAAGAAGCAGCGTCACTGTGGAGTGAAAGCGGATATACAACAGACCCGGAAGAGAAGACAATGCTGAATAAAGTCGTAGTTTTTGTTATTTTCGATGCTTCAAGAACTTCTAACTAACCCACTGATGTCACATGGACTACTTTGATGATGTTTTTATTACCTTTCTGGACATGGACAGTATACCGTACATACATTTTCAATGGAGGGACAGAAAGCTCTCTGACTAAATCTAAAATATCTTAAACTGTGTTCCGAAGATGAACGGAGGTCTTACGGGTTTGGAACGACATGAGGGTGAGTCATTAATGACATAATTTTCATTTTTGGGTGAACTAACCCTTTAAAGACTCCATAGCAAGCCATGTAGTCTGAACAGCACAGTGTAAAATTGGCATTAGTCTTCAGTGCAGGATACAGTTTGCATTTGATGTTGTCACCCTAATTGTGATTGTTCATTCATTCAGAACACTCAATGCTTCCCCAACACTGCATTTAATCCATGTAGCTAGTAGGGATTTTACCCATAACAATTTACAAAAAGTTGTAGTCATGATTTATATTTCATACAAGGATTAAGAATAATCTCAACACCAATCAACCAGCATGATATCAGTAATATTCCCTTTCAATTTCAAAGTGATTAATCTTGTATGGGTACAAAAGGCGCTTACAGCATATAGCCTCTAGATATCACATTTATCACTCACTGACAGATGAGGCTCTGGGATGTTGCAGAACAGCATTTTCCCCCTCTTACAGATTCTTTTTCATTTGTCATGTTTATCTCTGCATATTGTGAATATTAGCTACAAGAAACAAAATAGTTCAGACCACCTTAGAAGCTTTTATGAAGCATTGTGATTTAACACTTTAATGAAACCTTAAAGAAAACAAAACAAAAGATTTGTTTGCTTGTCAATGCTGATTCAAATGATACTGTATTATACAAACTGTACTATTTATTTTTGTCAGTGTATGATAACGGAACTAAAATGATTCATTTCCAGATTTATTTTACTCCTTAACAACTGCAACTGCCCATGATACAGATGATGGCTCTCCAGCTCCTGCCAGCACTATGAACAGAGGGGTGTGACAAACTCTTTTAATTAGATTCCCAACCTCAATCCTCCAATGCTTAGCCAAAGACATGGAAAACAGACCATAATCTGACAGGCGTCTGGAGGCAGATGGAGAAATCCAGTCTTCCCTTTAGAGAACCAGTGAGATGTGGCGCATTTCCCCTCTCTTCACACCCTATTACCCCTCTATCCCCTCCCAATCTCCCTGATGAGAATGGAGAGGGATCCAGGAAAGAATAGGACGTGTGGCTACGCGCAGTCCTTGTGGTCCACGAGCACCAAGGCAAAACCGCATTGTGCCAAGAAGGTTCTAATTCAATGGGCAGGAGACAGGCTGAAACATATACCTTCCGTCCACCTCGCGGGGAAATAGCGCATTTGGAATTCAATATAAACTCACATAACACTAACATCTATACTTATTAATAAAACATATAAATATATCCAGTTGGGGCTGGCCTGTCGGAGAAAGTTTTTAAGGCACTTTGTCTGGGGGGTTGATAGGCTGTGCTTGAGGGGGTTCCTGACATCTGGTGCTTGGGTATGTGAGCAATTGCTATAATGCACTCACTCCATTACCTTGCCACAGTGGACAAACGGGTAATGGGTTTCTTAAAGGTAAACCCTTCCTTCTCTCCGCCTTACCTGCAAAGCTAAATCGAAAACAGTTAGTGGCTCTGACATTAGTAAATCAGATTCGGACCATATATCTGTACTATTTAGAAGGGACGTCCATGTTAGTGTGACTTATTCCGCATTGCATTTCAAATTGAATTTTTTTTTCATGTTTCAAAAGTAAACCTCACTATATTACGGAAGAGGATTAGGGCCAAGCAATAATAAAAAAATAAAACCATCTCGAGATTAAAGTTGTTAAATTTCGAGAAAAAACCTGTTAAATTTCGAGAAAAAAGTCGAAATAAAATGTTGAGAATAAACTCGTTAAATTACGAGAAAAAAACTCGTTACATTTCGAGAAAAAGGTCAAGATAAAATGTTGAGAATAAACTCATTAAATTACTAGATAAAAATCGTTACATTTCAAGAAAAAAGTCGAGATAAAATGTTGAGAATAAACTTGTTAAATAGCGAGAAAAAAGTTGTTAAATTACGAGAACAAACTCGTTAAATTTTGAGAATAAATTTGTTAATTTAATGACTTTATTCTCAACATTTTATCTCGACTTTTTTCTCGAAATTTAACATTTTTCTCATAATTTAACGAATTTGTTCTCGTAATTTAATGACTTTTCTCGTAATTTAATGACTTTATTCTCAACATTTTATCTCGACTTTTTTCTCGAAATTTAACGAGTTTTTTTCTCATAATTTAACGAGTTTATTCTCAACATTTTATCTCGACTTTTTTCTTGAAATTTAATGACTTTTTTCTCGTAATTTAATGACTTTATTCTCAACATTTTATCTTGACTTTTTTCTCGAAATTTAACGAGTTTATTCTCAACATTTTATTTCGACTTTTTTCTAGCAATTTAACACGTTTTTTCTCGAAATTTAACAACTTTAATCTCGAGATGGTTTTATTTTTTTATTATTGCTTGGCCCTAATCCTCTTCCATACTATATATTGCATGTTCATGTTCATGCTTAAATTTGCCTCTCCAGGAAATGTTGATGTTGATTTTGATTAAGGAAGTTTTTTTTTTGCAGTCTGACGATAAAATTGCTGAAATTGAGCCTCGCTGTGTAAACACTTTCTCTCTTTGTTTCTTTCAATCGTTGTTTAATGTTTAAATACAATACCATTTCTAAGTGTCTTTCCTTCAAGCATCTTTAGTGAACGAATCTCTTGGATTTTTCTGTAACTGAAAGGCTTTCAAAAGGATATCAAATGTAGGAGCACTAACACCATTATATCTTTGTTTGCACCTTTTCTTTTATATGCCAACATGGAATTCATTAATTCTTATCCAGTCTGGCTAGACATTCTGACATTTTATATTCTTCCTCTGAATATTTTTATTATAAAGAAAACAAAATCACTGATAACACCTATAGAGTTATTATATTTCTTCCCTTTAATCAAAAAAATGCTTTACACTGACAGCAGAATTAAACTCAAATAAAAAGCATAGCAGCAATTACTATGCCTTTATATTTATTTAGTATAAAACATTTGTTTTATATGTAAAGGACTGTGCATGTTTTGAAGTTAGACTATTATGTTTTTCTAAAACTAAAATGAATGATTAAACTCAAAATAAACAATTTAAATGAAATCCCTGAGAGTAGAACACTGCGATAATAGTGCAGAATCCTTCTGCAGTAATGAGCATAATGGAGGAAATTAGAGTGTCAAACAACAAAATGGCTGCCACTGTGACAATCAACCACAAAGGGAAATTCAAAACATGAACAAAAACACTAAAAAACTGAATTTAGTAACACTTGCCGTGTTAAACAGAGGAGAACTGGTGTATCAGGAAAAATAGTACAGGACAACATAATGGGTAGAATCAGGTGATTTTGCAGTCATGTCTCCTTTAAGACTTAATAAAGAATGAATGATTCATTTTTTTAACTTTATAAAGTGCTTTAGTACATTTTGTTTCTCAAAGGTCAACCAAGTATGAGATAAAGTATAGAGCAGTTGATTGTTGTACTATGGCACTGGAAAGCCCACACTAGGCTACATCCAAATGGGAACAAACAAAAACACTAATTTTAGCTTAGAAGTGGAAAATTGTCTTTTGACAGCAGGTGTAAAGGGTTATGATGCACTGAGAAAGGGTGCTATTCTCTTATTATCCTTGGCAAGCATAAGAAACCATTTAGATATTGAGTGTATAGTTATTTTAACAGAGAGGTTTGCTTCAAATCAAATGGAATATTTATTATATTCTTACTGAGATTCAGTCATATTGATATTTTATGCTTTTTGTTAAATCGAGCTAAACATGGTTCAAAATTAAATCACAAATACAATTTGTATACAGCTGTATACAGATACATTAGTATTGCATAACCCAGCAATATTTTTAACAATAAAAGCATTCAGGTGGCAGATCTATTACTGTATTGGTCTCTGCTTGATATCAGAGAAAAACAGTTTAATGCATGTTGACAACAAAAGGTCACATCTTTTTCTTCAGGTGCATTTTGTTTGCAGCATAACACTTACTTTGATGTTATCAATTTGACTATAGTCAATGTATCTTGTGAGATATCAGGCTTGACATCAAAGTATGAGTCATTTGACAAATGCTATTCCTCACTGTAGTCAGCTATCATATAATCAAACAGTGGACCGGGTTACTGGAAGCACGAAGTACACATCAATACCTACCGGTAATAGTAGGCTATTTTATTTTATTTTATTTTAGCATATAGCTGGGAAAGAGGAAACTGCGACCTCTGCTGACGACAGTAGAAACTTCAGGTAGTGATGTGACTAATTCTGAAGATAAAAAAAAGAAAAGTCAATTCTTTGTGGTTCTTGTTGATGTAAGAGGTACTCAAGGAAAAAATTGACAGTGTTGTTATTCGTAAAATGTGTTGTAGTATTGTTCCACTTGGATAGATAAGATGAATTAATAGATAGAGGAGCAATTCCAGCACAAAACAACAGATGCATCAAACATAAAGTGCAACAAATACCACTATGCATACAAGACAAAACCGTGTACGCTGACAAGGCATGTGTGCAAAATACAAATGCATTTGCATTACAATTTAATGCAGAATGTGAGTGCATTAGCTGGTAATGCCATTGTGCCCTAGAATGAGAACACCTGTCAATGCAGTGCCATGTTATCACTCCTCATGGGGCTTACTGTCAAGTGTAATGTGTGGCCAAGGACGGTGGGGAGAGGAGGAGACAGTGTTGTATTGTCTGATAGCAGCAGGGAGGAAGGATCACCAGTAGTGCTTCTTACAGCATCATGGTAGAATAAGCTGGTGGCTAAAGGTGTTCCCAGATTATTATAGAGCTCATTATAGAGAGGTTGTGCAGACCTGTTCATTATGGACTCCACTGTTACCACCATCCTCTTCTCTGCCTCTGCCTCTGCCTCCAGTGGATTCTGGGTACTGATAACTGAGTACAAACTTGCTGAACAATTAGTTCAGGCATTCTTAGATACTTGAAATTGCCTCATCTGATATTGCAATAGTAAAGAAAAACAAACTGGACAGTGGGTACATACTGCTACACATGGTGAAATACTCAGGTAATTTCAGAAGATACAGCTCCTTTTTTTTAATGGCATACCTGTTGTCCTCCACTTCATTAGTCCTATAAAATAATCTAAAATATTATATGTTATACAGTACAGTCCAAAAGTTTGGAACCACTAAGATTTTTAATGTTTTTAAAAGAAGTTTCGTCTGCTCACCAAGGCTACATTTATTTAATTAAAAATACAGTAAAAAACAGTAATATTGTGAAATATTATTACAATTTAAAATAACTGTGTACTATTTAAATATATTTGACAAAGTAATTTATTCCTGTGATGCAAAGCTGAATTTTCAGCATCGTTATTCTTCAGTGTCACATGATCCTTCAGAAATCATTCTAATATGCTGATTTGCTGCTCAATAAACATTTATGATTATTTTCAATGTTGAAAACAGTTGTGTACTTTTTTTTTCAGGATTCCTTGATGAATAGAAAGTTCAAAAGAACAGCATTTATCTGAAATACAAAGCTTCTGTAGCATTATACACTACCGTTCAAAAGTTTGGGGTCAGTAAGAATTTTTATTTTTATTTTTTTGAAAAGAAATTAAAGAAATGAATACTTTTATTCAGCAAGGATGCATTAAATCAATCAAAAGTGGCAGTAAAGACATTTATAATGTTACAAAAGATTAGATTTCAGATAAACACTGTTCTTTTGAACTTTCTATTCATCATATAATCCTGAAAGAAATATTGTACACAAATATTTTGTACAATTGTACACATTAAATGTTTCTTGAGCAGCAGATCAGCATATTACAATGATTTCTGAAGGATCATGTGACACTGAAGACTGGAGTAATGATGCTGAAAATTCAGCTTTGCATCACAGGAATAAATTACTTTGTGAAATATATTCAAATAGAAAACAGTTATTTTAAATTGTAATAATATTTCACAATATTACTGTTTTTACTGTATTTTTAATTAAATAAATGTAGTCTTGGTGAGCAGATGAAACTTCTTTTAAAAACATTAAAAATCTTAGTGGTTCCAAACTTTTGGACTGTACTGTACATTTTTATTTCTTATTTGTGTACATCAGAATGTAACATGTTGCTTTACTGTTTCTGTATGGAGTTCAAAGGGTTTGAACATAAAAATGGCAGTACCAACAAAACAGCTGTTGATCTGCATTTGGAAAAGTAAATGATTCAAAGGAAACACTGGGTGTACTGATAAAATGTATATGCTGAATGTACTGTAAACTGCTTTTGCTGTCAAATGAATAAATGTGAAGGTAAAACAGCACAGGCATCTTATCTAGTTTAACATGAGAATGATAAGGTGAAGACTCAATTACTTGCCAATGAGTTAAACAGATGAGGTCAAAGACAGGGCAATCAATGAGCCAACATTGAGATCAGTGACAAGGTCATCTCTGAGGTAAATGATGAAGTCATTACTGAGAGTCAAATGGGTCTAAATACACATAAAGAATTGCAGAAATCTTGTGATATATTAATCAGTGCTTTATAACTACATAAAGTGCATATTTGTTAAATAGAGTATTTATAAAAGAGATATGACTGCACACTCACTTGCAAATATTTTACTTTTTTATACCAAACTTCTAGCCGAAACGTTGGTATAATAAAGTAAAATATATCGGTATTGGCCGATATACTGTATGTTAATTAGGGGCCAAGCACCAAAGGTGCGTAGGCACCTATTGTATCCGTTGGCGTTCTTTTTATTATTTTTCTGCTTCTTCCGCTCTGGAAGTCTATGGCAGCCCATAGAACCGCTTGCGGGAAAGTTGTGAAATTTGGCACATAGTTAGAGGACAGTCTGAACTATGTCCATAGCAAATTTGGAGTCTCTAACTCAATCCCTCTAGCGCCACCAGCTGTCCAAAGTTGCACTTATGTTTATATGAATAACTTTTGAACCGTGAGGGTTAGAAACAAAATTCATTTTTTATCTGATTCCTTGGGTCAAGATGAATCGATTGCATTACGTCATTTTCCGTCATGAAAATTTTTCCACCATTTTGAATTTTCTGAAAAACTTACTTTTTCGAACTCCTCCTAGGCCGTTACTCCGATTTTCACGAAAATTGAACCAGATCATTCAGAACATGCCGCCAAAAGTTATGGAATTCAAGTCAATTCCTCAAACTGTTTTTGTAAAACACGCAAAAGAATTGTACGTAGCGCTTGCGAAAAGAGACGTAAGGCTGTATCTCCGCAACGCTTTATCGTATTCAAACTTAGTATATGTCATCACAAGCATAACCTGAGACATCATGCAGTGTTTCGGCACAGCGCCACCTACTGGTGCGGAGATATGAAAAATGGCTATTTTTGCTTATAACTTCTGATGGGTTTGTTCAAAAATCATAAATTTGGTCTTGTTAGATTCAGGGCATCATGCAGAGTCCCAATTTTCCCATATCAGACATTTTACTGTATTTTACTATTAACTTTTGACTATAGTAACTGATTGTAATGAAACTGGTCTCAGTAGATTCCTTGGGTCATGCTGAGAACATAGATATCAAATTTGCCATAGTTGGCTGAACTTCCTGTCCGCCATATTGTTTTTCTTTAAAAACCTACTTTTTCGATCTCCTTCTAGACCGTTGCTCCGATTTTCACCAAAATTGAAAGGTATCATCTTCAGACCATGCCGACAAAAAGTTATGGATTTTAAGTCGATATGTCAAACCGTTTTCGTATACCGGAGCAACGAATTTGAGGCATGAAGCAAAAACGACTCTAGAAGCTGTATCTCTGTAATGCTTTGACATATTGACACCAAACTTTGCAAATGTCATTGTCACCTCACTCTGACCATACCACATTAAATTGGTCACAGCACCACCTATTGGTGGAAAGTGATAAACCAGTAAATCTTTATTATTGACTGTATATGTGATTTTTCAGCTCTTTTGCCTAAAATGATCCCAATAGGTCTTTAATCGCTCACTGTTGTAGTTGGTCTGATGCTCACGGCCATGTTGGCTGGCTTGTTGTGCCACTTTTGTGCTTGGACCCGTAATTGCTGCTTGCAGCTATATTTTTAATGTTATCGTTATCGGCCAGATAAGAAAATTCGGCCAAACTATTAAAACTGATAAATAATAGATTATTTCCTTCAGCTGAGACACTTCAGATGCACACTGTCCACCCTGATGGTTTTGAATTGCTTGAAATATGATTTAAGTCACTTCAAAAAGGAAAATACAATTAAGTGTCACATGCAGCGCAAGTCTGTCATATAAGCTACATAAAATTATAATGAGAACATTATAATTGTGTGCTTGGGACATGGCTTTGAATGATGAAAGTTTTGTTTTTGTAATCAGGCTCTTTAAAAAGTTATATTAAAAAAATTTGATTTAGATTTATCGGCCAATATATCGGTTATCGGCTTTCAAATATAAAGAATTATATTTGCAAATGAGTGTGCTGTCATATCTCTTTTATAAAGATTTGCTATATTTGACCTGCACCTCGGATGGTGTGCGTTTGCCTATGTTTTTTTTTGTTTTTTTTTTTTTTTTGTTTGCATAGTTATTGAAAAGTTGAAATTTGTGACAGCTAACCTTTTTCATTTATGCAACTATAACATTTCAGAATGTATAGGAATGCTTTCTCTCTCTCTCTCTCTCTCTCTCTCTCTCTCTCTCTATATATATATATATATATATATATATAAAAGATCTGACTAAGATGAATATTGGAACACAATAAAAAAAATACATCAAGACGGAGTCATACAATTATATCACTTGAATTTGTTTGTATCAATTATTTTTTTGTACTAAAATGTCTTAAAAATGTAAAAGTTTCTGTTTAATAAAGCTTTCCAATGAAGTTGTTAACAACTGATGCCCCCACTATGAAGACAACTTACAAGATATACACCCATGCTATGATCATACTGACTCACAATAGTGAGTGTTCTAAAACGTTTAAGACGCTTGAGAAAGAAAACCAATATACTACTGTAAAGGGAATACACCAGGAGTCCTCAATGAGCCCATTATTCTCCTCTGCCCTTTGCTCTCTTGGGCTGAATTGACAGACAAGACTCTCAGCTCACACCATCTCTCTTTCTAGGGGTCACATATCTGCGGTCAACCCCCGGCTTATAAAGTCATAATAAATCAGCAGGCTTAAGACAACACTATTCCATATTATAAATTCTGAAAGGTCTCTGGGTGACTATCGGCATGTGCTTCTATTTTTCACTTATTTTTAGGATGTGTACAGTCTTTTATTGGTTTCATTCATTCACTGTGGAACACGGATGGATTTTCTATCCCTGTGTTATGAATTAAAAGGATATGTTGTTTGTCAGACTGTACATGCTGACCTTGAAGTATCACAGTGTCTCTATGGTTTTAAAAGGATATTCTGCTAATGTGTGTGTGGGGAAGATTCCACAATCCTTGAGATTGTTTTCAAGTGACACGCAGCTCAAAAACATGTTTTTTTCAAGTGTCACACTGATTGCTACAGTATATTCTGTGTGAGACATCTTTCTTTTTTTAACAGCATCTGTTATCTTGCTGTTTTATTTCAGTGGAAAAATCCATTTTTTGCCCCTATTGTTGTTGTGTGCTGTGTTGCAAATTTTTCTCTTTTTTATAATTATGCTTTAACGGTATGTTGTGGTCTTTGGAGAGAAAAAAAAAAAGCAAGACAGTTTTACCCTTTGAAACCATGGGGTGGAATTACACAGATGAGTTATCAAAGCTAAATATTAGCCTACTGTTAAAGGGCAGATCACAGAATAAAAATTAAACCGCTTTCTTACTTTTGAATAGGTCAGTGGTTGAATGATGTGAAAGGAATCACCTCTACAACAGCTGTTATGCAGATTGTTTCTTGTGAATTTTATTATATATTATATATTGACCATTAAGGAAATATCATTACTATTATTATTAAGGAAATATCATTACTATTATCATATACTGTTATTACATTAATATTATTGTGGTGTACTATAATCTAATCTTCCTTTGCATATTTATTCGTAAAATGTACTTTCACTGCTCTCAATTCACAGATCTAACAAATGGCAGATCCACAACTTCTGAGGGCAGAAAGTGAAAGTTGTGACAAAATATTAGATATTTATATTTGCATATAAATACAAAATGTGCTGGTACAATAACCACATTGCATTGTGTAAAATGTGTGTTTTTCAGGGTCCTATATGTATTCCCATTGAGGGGAAGCAGTTCAAATAGTGAGAACTAAATGTCCTCATAATTTGGGACTTTCCATAGACATAATGATTTTTATACTGTTCAAACTGTATATTCTATCCCCTAACCCAGGGATGTCCAAAAACCCGGTCCCGGAGGGCCACTGTCCTGCAGAGTTTAGCTCCAGTTTACCACAACACATTTGCCTGGAAGTTTCCTTAATGCCTAAAAACCTTGATTAGCTGGTTCAGGTGTTTAATTGGGGTTGGAGCTAAAGTCTGCAGAACAGTGGCCCTCCATGAGCAGTATTGGACACCCCTGCCCTAACCCTAAACCTACCCATCACAGAAAACTTTCTGTATTTTACATTTTAAAATACCATCATTCTGTATGATTTATATGCTGTTTTCCTCATGACGACCAAATTTTTGTCCCCATAACTTAAGGTATACCTGAACCACAGAGAGAGAGAGAGAGAGAGAGAGACAGAGAGAGAGAGAGAGAGAGAGAGAGTGTGTCAGGGAAGGTCCAAAAGCAGGCTTATTTCTGAAGTTCAAATGTTCTTTCTACATTCACCATAAACCAGCACCCATTTTCCTCTCCACTATGGTCAAAAATTTTAAATGCTGTTAAGTCACATCCATGCTGAGTGAAGCACAGCGAAAGTGCTCTCATGGTTGTTGAATATTAGTCCATTTTTATAGAATAGTGCAGTCATCACAGTGAATGAGGTCTTGCAGAGGGCCATTTAAAAGTTCTAGCTCTCATTTTGGAACATTGGATTCCTCCTTTAAAGTCTTATTCACACAGTCTCACTTCCGCTCTTTCACACACAATGTTCATTTCTTAAACAGGTAATGCTGAATTATTTCTCTCAGTTATATCAAGGATCTTTGGAGGACCTGTGTAGAGACAGATCAATAGAACAAGAAAAAGAGTAGGATTCTTTTGAATTTGTAGTATCCCTGAACAACAAATAGCCCTCAAAACAGATGTCTTTGTTGAGATGTGGCCCTGAGTGGGCAATACATTTTTTTTTTTTTTTAATTTAAATAAACCTAAATACCAAAAGATGCCATATTAGAGCCATATTGAACAATTTCTGAGTGAATGAACAGGATAACAGTATCAAACTCGAACAGGTAAATTTATAATAAATACAACTAAAACACCCTAATTTATGTCGAAAACATAAGACAGTACAGGGACTCAAATCGATTAATCATTTTTGTGAATCTTTTCAATTACATGAACCATACAAATTAACTGATTCACTAGAATGACTCGTCATGTGCAACACTTCATTTAGGAGAGGATGTTTAGGATAAACCAATGTATTTCGGAATACAGCGAAAAAAGACGTTGCTAATTCCCTCTGCCAAGATTCTAAAAACAAAATGTAGCATTTAACTGCGATGTATGACTTAGCGCCAGACTGTCAGAAATCTGGAAGGAAAGTGAGGAATGAGGGGGGGCATCTCGACTCCAGAATGGGCTCCCCAAACGCGACATTTCCCCAGGTGATCGCCCCATCACACGGCCTGAAGGCAAGATGGTATCAGAAGGAGATGAATCACCTAAGGAAGCGGAGCATCGCAACAAGGTGTCAGGTCTGCCATTTTTGGAGTCCGGCCTAAAAGACAAGATGAAGTCGAAGTGCAAGAACAATGCCCAACGGGCTTTTCTGGCATTCAGTTTAGCAGACCGAATGTACTCCAGGTTCTCATGGTCAGTCCACACTACAAAAGGAATGGTCGTCCCCTCCAATCAATGACGGCACTCCCCCAGAGCCAGATGCACCAACATCAGCTCTCAATTACGATGTCCTAATTTTGCTCTCCGGGAGACAAACGGTGTGAGTAATAAGCACAGGGGTATAGCTTATCATCAAGAGGGTATATTTGAGAAAGAACTTCACCGATTCCTCTGAGACATCAACCTCCACCACAAACTGCTGTGCCGAATCAGGTGTAATTAAAACAATATTCATATTTTTAGAACAATATCAAATATTTCTCCATGGCCGCCCATTCAGGAGTAGACAAGGAGAGAGGCCTGGAAGGAAATTGATCATCGCACAATCATAAGTGCAATAGGGCGGAAGAGAGGCAGCTCGAGACCTACTGAAGACCGGTCGCAGATTGTGGTATATGACAGGAACTTGGGATAGGTCAATCTCCTCCTCCTGCTACGGAGAAGAAAAATAAACATGAGACAGGGCAGACACAAGACAATGAGCATAACAATAAAGACACAGAATTATCTGCCCAGTTAATGTGGGGACCATGCAGAGAAAGCCAGGGATGGCCAAAAACTATGGGAGCTGCCAGAGACTTAAAAATAAAAAATTCCAACTCCAACTGACATAATGGCACTCACCGGGCCAGTTACGGTCATGATTCGGTGCCCATCCAGTGAGTGAATGGAGATGGGGAGATAAAGGTACAGGATGAGAAGGCCCATTTTTCATCAATTAAGTTCCCCTCTGCTCTCGAGTCAATGAGCACAGAACACTAAAACGACATCATTCCAGAATACAGTCACATGAGGTAGTATGCGTGAGCCCTGGGATGGGGAGACTGAGATACCTTTTGCCAGGACTCCCCTGGTTACAGATGAGCGCAGGCTTTTACTGGACAAGATAAAACCAGCTGACCTTGACCGGCACAGTAAAGACCTTCATTTAAATGATGATGCCAGCGCCTCAGGATTCCATAGTAGGCACCAGGGTCCTAAACTCGATGGCATATTCCGCCACTGAGTGCTTGCCTTGTTGAAGAGCCGCCAACAGCCTCAAGGCTACCTTGCCAAATACAGAACAATCAGACACTTTAATCATTTCTGCCATGAAAAGTTGGATATTCAAAACAGCACCTGATTGGAATTCCCACACAGCAGCTCCCCATTCACAAGCACATCCAGTCAGCAGAGAAATGATGTAACCACTTTAGATCTCTCTGATGCATAGCTTCGTGGCAGGAGTGAAAATACAACTTCATGTTGAATAATAAAAGATCAACAAATGTTAGGCTCACTTGCATTTTTCACCCGAGGCTCATGAGATAGATTGGAGGTGGTTGGCGCTGGTGGCGCAAACTCTGGTTCAAAGCGCTGAATCTGTTTGAATTGACTCGCTGTAAGGCACTCCAGTCTGATTCGTATTCACCAAATCCTCTTCATGATGGCACATCATGACACCCTGAAGCTCCATAGCTGATCGTAGGGGAGATTCCTCCGCTGGGTCCATGTTTGGCCAGTGTGTGGTGTCAGAAATCTGGAAGGAAGGACCCAAGAGCAGAGAAATGCTTAATTTGCTTTATTGACAAGCAAAACAATGCAAGCTGCTTGGCTCAGAACCATCTCGGGGAGAAGCAAAAGGAAAGTCAGGCAGTCCAAGTAGAAGTTAAATAAGTCAGTCCCACAGCGACCAAATCCAGAACACGAGGCAAGAAGCGAACTCGGGTGAGTGGTCAACGAGGCATAGACGGGATCTGAAGACAGAAGGCAGAGACCAAAAGCCAGTCAAGGGCAGGTAGAGATCACAACGAACAACAGTCCAATCAAGCTAACGGTACCAGCAGAAGATCCAGACTACAGAATTAGGGACTAGGCAGGAAGTCAGCACCTGGTAAGCAGTCCAAGACCGCTGTGTACTGGAGGGGAGAACAGGCAACTGCAACACTAATTGGGCAGAGGAGAAAATTGTAAGCAAACGGCAAGCTTGGCAAAATAACTGGACTGACAGACTAGACAGAATAAGGCTAGTGATCCTAAAGTAAAGCAGAACACATTGGCAAAAAACAGAAGAGAGGAGCTTAAGAAGGAGAGAAAAAGTGAAATAAAGAGAAACCGCTGATCGTAATCGCAATCAGCATGGCCGCTCGTTAGCGCTCACCTGTTTCTCTTGTAGAAAGACAGAAACATAAACAAAAAGAATGGAAACAAGAGAAGGGATCAAACCCGAGTTCTGACACAGACCAGGTTATATTTCGCAAACTCATTGCAAGCCTAATGCAGTCAATGATTTATATGATCTAGTGTACGTAGGCTTAAGCCAAAAGTATACTTCGTTTTTTATTCGTACGAAATTTCGTCACCAGAATACATGTGTACTGTACACTCGCCACCTGAATTTTGTAATCGCACGTATTTTGGTCGCATATGCGCATTGAATTTGTTGTATCTATTGAAGTTGTTCCACAAGTCGTAGCAGTCTCTGGTATTTTGTTATTGTTGTTCCATCTCTGTTTAGTTTATCTACTGTGAAACAACGACACGGGTCAGTGCTGCCACCTTGTGGAACAACTGATTAGTGCAAAACAAATTCAAGGCGCATGTGCGACCAGCACGGAAAAAGTAAAAAAATCGGTACTATTCTTGTGACTAAATTTGATTCACACACACTTGCGGACCCCCATGTACACATAAAAATATAAATTTTGGCTTTACGATAGCGTTGTCTGGGAAACACAGTCCAGTTTGATTACCACATTTCGCAGTTGCGTGCTAAATACAACATTACAATAAAAACAGTGATGTTGCATTTGGTTGCACTGCACCACAGTTTGTTGGATAAAATAGTTTGTTACTGAATAAAACCCTAATATGAAAAAGCTGAACTAGTGTCAAGTTACTTAAAATGTAATTAAGTTAGCAGCTTTGTTGCCTTTTAGTTATTACTCTCCAGCATGGGAAACAAAATGCTTTGGAGTAAATGCACACATAAACCTTCCCCAACATTTAAACTAGCTGAAATAGTCTGTGATGTGGCACATCAAAATATTGAATCTAGAGCAAAGTAGCCACCGCCTTTCAAGTGTCTTTGGTCAGCCAGGCGCACAAACTCAATTTAGAGGTAATGATTACTTTATTGACAAGCCTGTGGCTTGCTCACTGTGGTATTGGAAACCAAGCCTCTCTGCAGCTCCAGCTATGAAAGAAGAAGTTAAAGACAGACAGAGATGAGCAGAACGTGGAAAATAAATCATAGCTCTTTCAGTAGACGAGCTGTGTGGTGAATTTGTCAGCCATTTGTTTACAAAAAAGCAATTGCTTTTCTACAGAGACAAATATGGACATCCTGTTTGTATGTGAGAACACACATTAAATATATTATAGCTACATCATGATTTATCACAATGATTCATAATAAATGAGAATTTGAAAATATACAATTGGCTTTTTACTGCACACCTAATATTTGGTGTGATTTTACAATAGAACAAACTGTACATTTGAATGAAATAGTATGTCGCCTCCAGTAAACAACTTTCGTAAACCTCTTTGTATTACTCGTTAAAATATAACAATTACAATGTCTTTAAATAAAATATGAGGTGTTTGTATTTGTCATGCTTATGTGCAGTGTGAAAAAAATGGTCACCAATCACACTAAAACACTTCAAAAAAGTGTCAACTTGAAATTAGATGGTGATCTATAATTCTTTTCCTTTTATGGAGCATGCAGAAGAGATTATTTAATATTCATCATCTCCATTGTTTATCTTTTGTGTTGCTGTGCAGTCTGTCTACATTATTCATCCTCTCATGAAATTGAAATTGCTGACTACTGTTATGACATTCTACACATAAGACTACTCCCTTCTTCTCTTTCCTTTTGTCTTTGTCCTTTTGCTTGAGAAAGAGGTCTCTTAAAGTGGCCCAAAGAAAACGATTACTAATTCTTTAGTCTCAAGCTTTTGAAATCTCACTTTTTAGTGTTGTAGCTTTTGCTTGACGCCTTAGCAGCTGTAAATCCCAGATTGGTGTGGAAACAAAAGAGAAAACTATTTACCCCAAGGTCTTTGAAGAACCATATCTGAGCCTTACCAGAGAGTTTGACAACATTAATTTGAGAGTAGTGATGTGTTTTTGGACTTATATTTTTCTATATATAATGCATTTGTCTTGAATTTGTCATTTGTCTTGATAATCGATTTATATTTTACAAATATCAATGAACATATTGAAGTGAATATAGCAATATATTATATAGCTGTCAAACAATCACTTTAACATCGTTTGAAGGGCCAAGGACCTTTTCTTTCTCAGCAGCCACATTATCTCAGCATGCCAAAGCAAAGCAACATGCTAATGCTAATCAAGAAAAGCAGTGGGATTAATCCTGTCACAATGAATCTTAAATGAAAGAAAGATGGAAAAAAAAAAACAAAGACATAGAGGGAGGAGAGGGAAAGGTAACTGATGTTGTGTTCCCTCTTGAATATTTGATAACATCTGTTTGTTGTGTTCAAGTAGGCTGTAGCTATTGTTCTCCTAGTCTAATCAGTATTGTAGGCGTCACAGGAAGGTAATTGTGATTGAGAGAGTCTGAGTGGGTTTGTGTCACTAGGCTGCTCAAAGCTACATGGGCCGTTCACATCTGATTTGCATAACTGTGTTTTAATCAAGTTTATAATTGGCAGCTGCTTTTGCCCCCTGAACTGTAAAATAAATGCAATCTTTTGGAGAGTGATGGAGGGAGATTTTTGGGGAGTGGAGGGAAATGAATGGTAATGCGTGTTTATAAATCTGTCTACATTTACTATGCATTGTTTTGCACCGCAGGTACCGCAGGCAGCACACCTGCGTAAATGGAATAATAATGATGCACATGATTGTGCGCTAAATGCAGCCACAGCTCCCACAAGGGTAGTAACAGGGAGGAGAAGATGACTGACGGCAGTCATGGTGGAGTTCTGCCTGCATTTTAACTGTCTTAGTTAAGGATTAGAACACCACCCAAGGGCTGTCACTACCTGATTAAGCTGGCGGGAAACAAAATAATCTTAAAATAGCTTGGTGAGAACGTGCATTGAGATTTAGCATTAGTGTATGTGTTTTTTTCCAGTCCTGGTTGCTTTGAAGAATAAACTCTTCTGCCTTAATGTGTATGTGTGTGTGTGAATTTATTTAAAGATATATAAAGTACCTCATCTAAAATCACCAGCCATATTATAACATCTCATCAGTAGGCTTCATAAAGCTCAGAAAAGCCATCACCATTCAAAATTTTGGGGTCGGTTAGATTTTTTCAATGTTTTGAAAAAAAAGCCTTATG